>NW_005871200.1:789516-810244 GCF_000147115.1 Myotis lucifugus
GGATGATCCCAGGATAATCACTTTATCTGAAGATCCTAAATCACATCTGCAAAATCCCTTTTGCCAAGTAAAGTAACATATTCACAAGTTCTGGGGATTAGTATGTGGGCATCTTTGGGGGAGGGGCATTATTCAGCCTACCGCGGTCATGAACACTAAGTTAATTTTTCAACTCACTAATGAGTTGCACACTGCAGTGTGAAAATCACCGGTCAAGCACATGTCTTAGGCATCACGGCTGGAGGGGATCAGTAAGCTTGCCACCTGCTTGGGAGAACAAAGGGGAAAGGGCATGGAGCAAGCATCCCAGGCACAGAGTTGTGCATTATACATAGTCTATCCCTTCCTTCTCTAGTCGTTGCTCGCTGTGTGAGCACTACTGTGCCCATTTTAAAGATGTGAAAACGAGCTCAGAAAGGAAAAAAGCAAAAAAAAAGCTGCCCCCGAACCACACACCTAGTATTCAGAGTCCATGTTCAAACCCGGGTTTCTCTGCCCACAATGTCCTCTCCGCAATACCTGTGGTGGCATCTCTCATACCCTCCTTACCTGCCTCCCAAAGCCAGGCCTCAAGTCTTTACTCCAGTCCAATGGGTCACCCTATAGGGAAGCAGTCTACCTTCCCAGGGCTGATTTCCTGGAAATTCTTGAGGTCTGAAGCTGCCATGCTGGTGTTCCACCCACCTCTCAGCAGAAGACTGCCATGCTAACTCTCTCTCCTTGACGCCAGCATCAGCATAGTACCTGCACTATGTAAGACAGAGTGATCTGGTTTTTAATTCAGTCTTAACACCAAGAAACCTGGAAAAACTGAAATTTAATGTTAAGCAGGAATGAAGCTAAGAATTTGCACTGAGTAAGAATTGAATACAGTAGCCTATGGAATTTTATCTCAAGGTTTCTTTGTTTTCAAGCAGACTTGGAGAAAAATTTTCTTAGAATTCTTTTGAAAACTTTGTAAAGATATTGACCATTGAACAAAGTCAAGGCTAGGAGATGGTGACTGATTTGATAGATGGGGCCTGGGGCTAGATGTCAGGTCACCCCATGGGCTGTGTGGCTTCAGTGCTAAAGTGGAACTCAGGAACCCTGTGTCCTAGCCCCAATCTGCCACTAACCATGTGTGTGACCTTGGACTTCAGGTTTTAAACTCTCTAGTCTTCAGAGAGGAGATACAGCACAGAGGCTAAACCTGTACTTTCTGCAGTCAGACTAAATTCTGAGTTCCCAAACTCAAAGCAGCTCCTTTTGAATATATTAATCAGAAAATAAAGATATTCCCATTGGAAAAAAAAATTCTCCTGTCATTTTCATGTGGCTCCCTGATATAAGGAGGAGGTGAAAGCAGAATGTACATCAAAGAAAGTCATGGTTTAAAGAGTCACAGAGCGCTCTGTGGGCTCCTGCCACAGCACTGCCCCCTGCGCCCAGCACCCCACCAGATCGCCATGCATCAGATTCCTTATCACAGCAACACACTTCTAGGGAAGTCAGCCTCTATCTCACTCTGGCAAGTGAAGGGTTAAAACAGCATGCTCGCCCTAACCGGTTTGGCTCAATGGATAGAGCAACGGCCTTGCAGACTCAAGGGTCCCAGGTTCAATTCCGGTCAAGGGCATGTACCTTAGTTGCGGGCACATACCCAGTGGGGAGTGTGCAGGAGGCAGCTGATCGATGTTTCTCGTGTTTCTCTCTCATCGATGTTTCTAATTCTCTATCCCTCTCCCTTCCTCTCTGTAAAAAATCAATAAAATATATATTTTTTAAAAAACAGCATGCTGCTTTATGAGATTAAAACTGTTTGTTTCAAACACATTTTATTCAAATGGGGCCAGGATTTTAATATGTCAAAAAAGCAAAGATATGCTCTAGCAGAGCACTAAAAAGCCTGAGAAGTCAGCAGCATGTATGTGAATAAGGCCTGGCACATAGTAGATGCTCAACAAATTGTTATTAAATGAATGAGCTTGCAATACGATAGGCCAGCCAAAATATCAATGGTTTTCAGCTGGAAAGAGATCACTGGTACATCACAGAGGAGGAGGAGACTGGTTAGGGGGTCCTGATATGATTCCACTAGCTACGTGCATGGTCTTTTGATCAGTTTTTCAAAATAACTTAAATATAAGGAAGACACTAGAAACAGTTCTGCCAGCTTCCACCCACCCCCTTCCTTCTCCCTTGTCAGGCAGGGAAGAGAGCAGGAAGGAGGGAAAGACGGACTAGAGTAGACCATCAAAAAATCACCCTGGAGTGCTTGGCTGCTCTACAGCGTGGCCAGAGGTTTCAGGTTCTTAAAGTAAATGGAGTGGGAAAGCATTCAACCTCCTCTCCTTACTGCTTCCCAGCTTCCCGTGCCTCTGCCTCCAGCGCGGTGAGTAAACAAGCTCTGGCACAGAAGAGAGGAACTAAGTTACGCTAACGAAGAGCCCAGAAGGGTTAGCGAATACGGAAAGGGTCTTACTTAAGTCTTGTTTAAGAATCAAAGAAAGTTGAGAACTAAAAGGGGGAGGGGGGTGAGTAATGGAAAGACAGAAAAGAGATGTTATTTCATCTTAGAAACAAAGCTCGTAGAAATGGAATAAGGAGGGGAAAAACTGAGTGATAGCTTGGAAATTTGCTAGTAATGAGAAATCTATTTCCCCAGAGGCAGCCCATCATTTCAGAGCCGATTGGACCACGCTGGAGATGCTGTTTCTTAGAAAACTGGTTCTTCCCTCAGCTCGTTTCAATGACAATGAGCATTTCTAGTTGAGTGCGAGAAGACATGAAGGGCATCTTTTATTTTCCAAAGAGGAAATTGAAGCTATGCATTGTAAGACTTCAGCATGTGCCTGTGTATGAAAAATATGAGCCAAATGCTTTTGAAAAGAAACAGAAGTATGCTGCCCTGTGACAGAGAAGTGTCCAAGAACAAAGACAGGTATTTCGGCATGCCATTCCTACGCTACGGATTTTTTGTTGTGATACATTTTTATGACCAACTTTAAAGACATTGACCTGTTGATCTCGTTCTGGTTTTCATTCGCTGCATCCTTCTTAACATAAGAAAAAGTCCCGAAGGATAAGTGAGATTTTCATTTCTTAAAAAAAAAAAAAATACACAGACCCCAGTACCCTAACAGTCTCTACTGCTATATAGAGCTTTAAACGTACAAAAGAGGGAAAATGTCATCATGCAGTGAAGTTGAGAGTATGGCAACAGTCCCACCTGCGTGCTGTCCCGTGAGTGGAATTAGACACCTAATCCACAGACACCTCAAGTCGCCTTACCAGATGCCCTCCACTTGGCTGAAGGCTGAGTTCTGCTAAGAAGTCGCTCTTCCAGTGAACAAAATTTCTAATTAACACTGAAAATGCGTGGTAGCTAAGTTTGTGGTGAAGACAGGCCATCTCCTCATTCTTCTTAGCTGGAGCTAGATTAAACCATGAGAGGGGACAGGATAATTGCTCACGGTGGGGCATGGTGTTTTCTCCTGCACAAACATATAATTAGGCTGTCTTAACCTCCCGGTACAGCAATAAACACCACTTCACAGACTAATTTACAGGCAAGAGTCACAGAAGGCTGTGGAATAAACTCTCAGTGCCACAGGCCCTGCCGCTCAGTTAAAAGAGAGCAGCTTCGCTGTTTCAAGCCAGCAAAAATCCTTTTGCACTTACCACAAATGAAAATGAGATTGAAATAAGGGCTATGCATTCAAAACATTGAACACACCAGCTAATAAAAAATACATTTGTGACTGGTCGTAAAAATAGAGAATGTAATTGGCTATACCCTAGAAATATCTTTTAGTTACAATATTTGAGAAAGGCAGAGGTCTCCATAATATTGACTTTGCTAACACGTCTACATTTTTCTGTCCGCCATAATTACGCGTCAGTCAGCGACACCTCACTTCTGTAGCTGCCAACAGGCCTTGACTCAGGCAGTGGGAGGTGTGCTGGCTGCAGCCGGCACCAGATGATATTTGCCTGGCAAATTCTGTTGGCTTTGGGCAGTGAGGGGGGTGGTGCTCTCATAAAGAGACAGCTTCTTCATGGCCACATCATTCTTCCCATTCAGACCCCCAGGACTGGGAGGATTTTCTGAAGGGAAGTGGGAGTTGTTCTTCAGCTGCCTACTTTGCGTAAAAGCCTCTTTAAGCCCAGAACACAACACTGATCTAGTAGGGAAGGTTAGAGAAATATATACACCCCTCAGTGGGAACTGTGTTCTCTTCTGTCCAAAGCAAACCGTCTAGAGACAGAGAGGCTGTGATTTGACCTTGGTTAGACATCAGGGACAATCAGAGAAGGCTGAGGGCTGTGGATGTATTGTACATGGCGCTTGTGGGGTGAGAGCTGGAAAAGGGACCATCGACAAAGACAGGAAAGAGAGGCCTAGAGACTCATCCATGGGATGGGAGAGGAGACTATTGAATAGTCTAGTTTTATCTGATGGTTTTATCCACAGTCAAATCTGAATTATTTGTAGCGTATTTTCCTGATTCCCCATTCAAAGTATGAAGAATTAAAATGGGTAGTTGGGGGTGATCACTTTGTAAGATATATAAATGTCTAATCACTATGTTTTACACCTGAAAGTAATATAATATTGCATGTCAACGAATAATTGAAAGTGAATTTAAAATACTAAAATAAAAGGGATAGTTGGATCATGTTTTTTCCAGGCCTCTTTTTTCATCCAGTTCTCAATTCAGCTGAGATTTTCAAGGACAAGGACTGTGCTTTTACTGCTGTTAGTTTTTAGGATCTAAAAGTGCCCGTTATAGGTACTTAATTTTTGTCAAATGAGTGAGTGAAGAATGAATGAATGAATGAAATACTGTATTGAAAGACTTTGAAATAGACAGGCTACTCTTACACTTTCAAGATGCATGGTAACTATAAAATCCTATATTTATGCTTTTATTAATGAAGAAAAATAATTGGTAAATTAATTCCAATGACAATAATTCATATAAAAGAATTCTCATTTTACCTAAACTTGTATTGCATGAAGAATACCATTTAAAATTTTGTTATGAGAAACTAGTAAAAGAAACTTTTTATATGTCAAAAATAGTGATTTGTCTCTCAATTAACATATTTATGAAATAACCAAAACAATTTTAATCGGTAAATAACAACCCTTATTTTGAGACTGCTGAGACTCACTGAGACTACTGTGCGGGGAAAGGGCATTATTTTTAGTGAGCATTTCTTTTTAAAATATTTTGAAATTATGATAAATGCCACTAGAGTAATTCTACATTTTACAAAGTCAAACAACACCAAGTTTAAATTTCTTCAAATTGGCCCCTACTTATATTACTTTTTAAAATGAGTGAGTTCTTTTTTCAAAATTGTAGTACTAATTCTATAAATTCCTGATGACACACATGAGTACAAAAAGTATAGCTGATCCTTGAGAGAAGCATAGCTGTAGCTGATATTTTATAATTTTTAAGTCATGATCATTTTGTAGGCAATTCTACTTAAGTGTGTTTAATTTTCTTAATATGCTTAAGGGGACTCTTTAAGAATTAGGCTTCCTCGTCTTTTAAACCAGGTTTAAATGACAGAACAGTAGCAGGGGTTGTAGTACTGAAATCAAAGATTTTAATAAAATTATGATTTAACAATAGCTAGATATTTTGTGTTTTCAAAGTTATTATGATTCCCTGCTTTGATTATTGGTAGTATTGCAGCCAATGAGGTTTACTCAGTGATTAATGATTGCTATTGAAAAACTTTTTAAAAACAGTTTAAATAAGAAAGTTTCATTGCCAAAGATGTATTTTTATACATTTATATTTTATATAGCAAAAAAAAAAATTATGGTCAGGATTACCAATAATATTTCATAAAATGTTTCTTTTGACTTTCTGAAGAAAATATTGTATATGTGTTCTCGAAGTTCCTAGAGAAAGCAACAGCTGGTCAATGAAATACATCACAATACTTGAAAACTTCAAGAAAACGTCACTTCGGTTCAATGATCATTTTAACGTGCATACCCAAAGTCAAAGCACAAGTAAGAGGTCCGCGGGTGCCCTTTCCCACATGCACATTCACACGTGTGCACACGAACATGTTAGCAACAGCCTCCTCTCCGGTAGGAAGTCAGCAAGGTACTTCAGGAACCCGTCAGGAGTCATTCACACACCGCGGGTGGAGCATGGCGATGCTTTTAAAGTGCCAATAAGCACTGCACACAACTGAAGCCAGGAGGACACGCTGGCGACCATACCCGCAGCCCTGCCGTCTCGGGCTCCGGCCGGAGCAGAGGGAGCGCTGAAACAACCCTCGGGGAGAGAACAGTTACACAGCGACAGTTTCCATTGTGTGAGAAAAGGGGAGAATTCATCAAGGTAAGGAGCAACTTAGTAGCTTCATTATGAGTCCTTTAATGTCTTTTCATAATCAGTTAATAAATACCTTAACAATAAAATCGAATTTAAGCTTTTAATAGGCCACGTTGGCTTGAACCTAAACAAAGGAATTAGCAGCTCCAGGCATTGTGCAATAACTGCTCCCTGTTTGGTGCCAGGAGAAACAAAGCATTTCAAGTGCATTTCTTTGTGCCTCACCATAATAAACGCTTGTAATATTCCCCAATTTCTGGAGTGTAAGACGCAGATCTTATTTATCACAGTATGAGACACACCTGGCACGCGGATCAGGAAACAACTGTTTTACTTCATTTCTGTCATCACCTTCCAACAGATTTCTTTCACATTCCAATTTGGATGGGAGGACTTGGCTCTCTCTCCATAAGTTCTCCATTAACAGTTTCACAGCAGAAGGCGCCATTGGTCCGTTTCCTCTTGCAGCAATTAATTGCACCGCGTGGCGTGTTTTGACTCCGACTGCAGCGAACGCCTGCAGTCCCGGGCCTGGACTTCTCTGGGAGCCACGGCTCTATCGCCAGCGCCGCTCCTCCCGCTAAGCAGCGAATTGTCAGAATTCCTCGGCCGGGGAATGACGAACACAGTGTCAAGTCAGCAGCACAAATTACCAACTTCAACTCCCTTCAGTCACTTTTATTAATATGTGTTTTATTGGGGGAGGCCCTTTGTGAAGGTTATGTCACTGCCTGCGTCGGGCAGATGAAAGGCTCTTGCTTGCTCTGAGCAGCCGCAGGCCAACCGGCCGCGGAGGCTTGGGCTCTGCGAGCCCCGCCAACAACCATGCACTAATAAACCTTGAAAAGCTTGAATTACACTATAACCCACAAAAATTTTCAAATTAAAAAGGCATATTTAGAGGCCCCCGTGGATAGTGATTCTATTTAGTTTAATTCCCTCTTGTGGCCAATTAGATAGACACCCCTGCACACAGGCACACACTCTGGGGGGAAAAGTTTAACTTTGGTTTTGAAAAAAAAAAAAAAAGGAGGAGGCAGTATATCATTCCTCCATAGACAGAAATTATTTTCCCGGCTGTTGTTCTGTGAAGAACGGGATGGTTGGAAATCAATGGAAGTGTATGCAAGATGGATTTTTATTTGGATTCGTTGTTTAAGGCTGTGCAGTACTTTAACTTCTTCCTAATTTAGCCGAGGTGGATTGCCAAGTGGAAGAATAAAATAAAACTCCTCCACCACAAGAGAGCATACTCCGGTAGTTCTCTCCGATTATCTTCCAGTAAAAAATGACTTCTTCCTCTTCTAAGAATGGCTAACGCTATATTTATTTGTGTTTGTTGTTCAGTGAAGTGACTTGCTGGGCTTGAATTTATTTCCATCACCTCTGCGTGGAGCTGACTTACCCAAATGGAACTCAGACCCGTACAAGAGATA
Organism: Myotis lucifugus; assembly: GCF_000147115.1. NCBI lineage: Eukaryota > Metazoa > Chordata > Mammalia > Chiroptera > Vespertilionidae > Myotis > Myotis lucifugus. Next base: position 797,303 of record NW_005871200.1, read on the forward strand.
TATTTGCTACCAACATTGTTCAGAGCGTCTCTCCTTGCTCACGGCTGCTCTTCCCATCAGAATCGCAAAATGTGCCTCCTTGTCATCTGGTGGCAGGCGCCATACGTACCATATGAGAAAGGAGTTAATAAAATGCACGTTGGAAATATAAAACAAGGTCAGGGGCGACAGTTTGGCTGATGGCCTTTCTGTAAGTGTGGAAAACAAAAGAACAAGATGGTTTTAGCAGTTGCAGCTGTTGGGAGAAGCGGCTTCGGGTGGGGAGCGTGGGGAGTGGCAGCTGAAGTCCTGGCTACCTGTTCCATGTGTCCTGTAAGAACCACGGCTCTCTCCCTAACACAGACACTCTCGATGGTGGGTGCCCCAAGCTTTGCAAAGCTTCAATAGGGAAAAAGAAGAGGAAAATCCCCATCTTGCTCCCAAAGGGAAGCCCTGGGGACGGGAAGGAGGAAGCAGGGGTAAGTGTAGAGTCAGGCTGAGAGGGGAGGGCCCACGGGAGACTGCAGTCTCTCTAACCCCTGCAGCTCCATGTCCTCCTTCCAGCCAGCAGTGATGAATGGTGTTACTGTGTGCCCTGCGAAAGCCACCCTGATTGGACTCAAGTCAGTGGTAGGTTTTTAAAAATAAGTACTTAAGATTCCGTGGTTGGGTCCATCCGATGCCAGCTAAAGTGGAGGAAAGAAAACAACATTGTCAGTCAAGCAGTTACTGGTTCCACAGGACCTCAAGCACACCACTTGCCAGGTTTGTTTTCTTAATGAATGGACTGGTTACTTTGGCATCACTTAAGAGCCACGAGGAAAACAGGGAAACTCAATCAGAAGAACTTTTATCATTTTAAAATGAAGATAAAAGAGAAAACACTTAATAATTATGTCACGGGACAATGAGAGTAGCCAACAAAACCCATTAATATGTGAACATAACTTTGTTTATCAGAGTAGCTGTGACCCAGCAAAAGAGAAGACTTTATAGCCTTGATAAAGAATGAGACGACTAGGTCATCCAAACAAGACACGCTGGGCTCCCCAAGCTGGGTACTCTGGTGGGGGCAGGGGTGCATTTGAAACCCTGAAAACATGGATGGGCAGCACAGAGACATCATCTCCCCAAAATATAATTCTATTCCTGATCACGTAACTTCTCCCCGTTAGCCTTGGTTTCCGCACTTGTGGAAAGGGAGCACTAATCTCACCTTCCCAGATTGAATAACACAGTGTGTGCAAAGCACTTGGCATAGTTCCTGGCACATAGTAAGTGCTCAACCAAGGTTAGAGCATGTGCGTTCTCTTCTCTTTCCTGCCCCCAGCCATCCCTAGAAACACCTTAGCCTACGCCAGTGGTCGGCAAACTGCGGCCCCTCGAGTGTGGGTCTTCCACAAAATACCACGAGCGGGCGCGCACGTACAGTGCAATTGAAACTTCGTGGCCACACTGAAGTCACATGTGGCTCGAGAGCAGCGGTTTGCCGACCACGGGCCTACAAGAACCCTCAGCATGGTGCATTTGAGATTAGTTTCTTGTTGTCTTAGGAAAACCTTACCTTTTAATAAGATGTATCTACACTAAAAGTCATGACAAGATCAAGGTCAGTGGGCCCAGAAATCCCCCTGTGCAAGACTTATGAGAACAGTGGAAAGAACCTGCCACACCACCTTCTATCTCCCATACCAACCTTCATAATGCAAAGATTACTTGTTTCAGAAAAAAGAAAAAAAAAATCCATACCAAAATCACTTCCTCTCACCGCTCACTACTCAATGTGTGTGTCCAGACAGCAGCAGCAACATCACCCGGGAGCTTGTTAAAAATGCAGACACCCGCCCCTCTACACTCACCTACGGAGTCAGAGCCTACAAGGAGCCCCGGGTCATCACCGTGCACATGAAAGCTGGGATATTTATTAAAAAGACTAATAGTGGGACCAAGTCCTAGGCCAATTATATCAAAATCTCTAGGGTTGAAACCCAGGCATCGATACTTTTTAAATTTCTCCAGATGATTCTAATGTGCAGCCAAGTTTCAGAACCACGGCTCAAGTCCCATTAACAAAAATAAACCTTAAAAAATAGGAAAATATTTAAACAAGAAACATAGGGTAGAAAGGACAACCCTTGAAGTAGGTACATTGAAAAAAAGAAGTTCTCAAGTTTATGTGTAAAGACTTCCACATTTCTAAAACCCTAGTCGTAGACGAAGAAGAACAGGCGAATATCTTCCTGCATAAACCTTGGCCCTCGTGTACCTCTTGCATAACAAGGTACCCGGGTGGGCAGAACATTTATTGACATAAGTCACCGTGTTTATTGATGCTGCCCATTTTCCACTGATTTTAGAACTCTGTAGGGGAGGTGCTGTGACTTTGAAAAGGCTATTTTTTTAATAATCAAATTGTTTTACTTAAAGGTTTATGTAACACGCTATACTATTAAACAGTAAATAAAAACCACTGATAAATCCAGGTCCCCCACAGGTAGTTTGGCACATCCTTAATTATCTGGTTTATGAGCAAATTGCCACCTCAGCTTTGGTTTTCAGCTTGTTAGATGCATGTGTGCACACACACTTCTTGGCAACCTCTCAGCAGATTTGGTCTTTAAATGATGTTGCCAAAGTATGTTGTGTGGGAGCGAGGGGAAGGGGGACTTGTGAGCAAAAGGGTTGAAGTTTGGGGGTAGAGTTGTGCTTTGTTTGTTTTTGCTTGCAGAGTAGACTTAATTTGATGTGTTTTGTTTTTTTTAAATCAGTGCACACTTGGACACACTCATAGGTTCAGGGGCCTGAAAAAGATGACAGCTGACTGCAGCTAAGTCAATCCACTTATTAGACTGAGCTTTTTAAAAAATATATTTTTTTATTGATTTCAGAAAGGAAGGGAGAGGGAAAGAGAGAGAAACATCAACGATGAGAGAGAATCATCGATTGGCTGCCGCCTCTTGCACGCCCCACACTGGGGATTGAGCCTGCAACCCCGGCATGTGCTTCTGACCAGAATCGAACCCAGGACCCTTCAGTCCACAAGCCGATGCTCTATCCACTGAGCCAAACTGGCCAGGGCTATACTCAGCTTTTAAATGAACACTGATATGCCTCTCTCACAGCACTCCTATCTATGCTCCATTCTACTTTCCCTGCTGCAAGAATAGCTGGGAGGCAAGCCCCTGCCTTCCATCAAGTAAACCTTCCAAAGAGGAAACCCCTTCTCTTCGCCCATGCCATTCAGACTTAAGCTAAATAACATCCATCAGTGGCATTAGATGACTTTTGTTCATACTTTTGTTGTTTTTACAAATGTCTGCACTCGGTGAGCCTTCCAAGTGTTTACAATCATCTTTAATCCCAGAACTCCAGGAAATCAATGTTTTTCTTCTGGGCCTCAGAGGCCCACAGCACCCTGTGGGCTGTGCCCCAGGGGCTCCCCCTGGTGGCTGCACCAGGCCTCTCTGCCGGTCTCATGGGAGAATCCCCCTTCAAATTCACAGAGGACATCATCAGCAACAAGGAGTGTGAGACAGACAAGAGGACGAAAAACAGTGGCTGTCCAGCCTCTTTGGGAATCGGTCCTTGTTAGGAAACATCAAGAATTATCTTGCTGAGTGTGAGAGACCTAATCTCTTTTTAATCACGTTCCAGGTCCTACAATCCTTTCCTGCCAGAGGACACACAGTATGAGCATTTACGGACACCCCCTTCCCCAGGCTGTGGGTGCAGGCTGTTTCGATAAGGCGTACCAAGTATGTATTACAAACCATTGCAAAGCCCTGCATCCGGTATTGATTAGGCAACGTCTGGAGCTGGCAAACATTATTAATATATAGAATGCTATCGAGATTGATTGCTGTACTTTCATTTTTCTTCTTCCTGCCAGCCCCCTATAGGAGAAAGCCCTGCAGCTGTTCTGAATCCCGTTGCCAGAGGCAGATTATAGCTTGTTTTGATGTTTCACCAGCAAATTCTGTGCTTCATACAGGCACAAGCCAATAAGAACATCCTAAGTTCCAAGTAGAGGCCGAGACACAATCACCCTGTCAGTATTGTTAGTAAGTCAGGATCATAAAAGATAATAAACTCTCTCCCATCTTTTATGAAGGCACACCGAGATCAAACACTTTCCATACCAGAGCACAAAGCCCCCAGGACCAGTTCTCCCTGACAGATGTTCATCTGCTATCTTGGTATTGACGTGTTACTTAATTTATTGATCCGCAGAGGAAAGGAAATACAAAGACTCTAGAAATCTGGTATTGTACAAGCTGCTTTCCAGAGCTGTGAGCCCTAGAAATAAAGTGGAGATTCGATGTCATGTTTTAGGAGCTGTTTGAATGTTGCCCTTTTATTGATTTTTTTTTCAACATTAAAAAAAAATAGGGCAAAGACAAAAGCGTTACACACACACACACACACACACACACACAAAACCTCTTGTATTGCTTTTTATTCAATGAACAATACACTTAGCAGTGACCAACATGGTTTGTTAGTCCTTATTAACTTGATGACATTCACCTGGTGTCCTCAGTTGCTCGTACACAAGAGTCTGGCTCACCCTGGGCTTCCTAGGATGATGAGGAATGGGTGGAATGAGGCACAGGAGATGTCCATAGTTCAATGCCATGCAATCCAGTGTTTCCCGACCTAATCCTTTCTGCACATGACCTCTGGGCTGCTCGCATTAAAGAGCAACTCTGGTTACACCTCTCCAGGTTGACACGTCTTGGCAGGTGGCCCTGCCTGCCAAAGGGAGGACACATGCCAAATGGTGGTCAGGGTCCTCGTCTTTGGGGCCCCATCAGCCTCACCAGTCTTATCCTCAACCATGCTCCAGCCCAACCCAATTAATTATTTATCCCTCTTTCTGACTACCTCTGATTTGCCCAGCTTTACAATTAATTCTAAAAGAATCAGGCAAAATCAATTTCTCCTTCCTCTGATTATTTGTAGCCCTTTATCTGTATTGCCCCCAGAGGCTACTTGTGTGTGTAATTCTCCTCTAGACTTCAAGAAATCTGTGTAAAGAATCACATATTATGCATCTTTTTGCCTCATTCCTTCTCTTTATATAACAAGTGATTGATAACTGTTGTTCAGTGAATGAATAAATTAAATAGCCTGCTCATTTTGGAATCTCCTGTCCCCAAACTTTCCATGATTTTGCATGACTAAGAATAAAATTCACCCTAACCGGTTTGGCTCAGTGGATAGAGCATCAGCCTGCGGACTGAAGGGTCCTGGGTTCGATTCCGGTCAAGGGCATGTACCTTGGTTGTGGGCACATCCCCAGTGGGAGGTGTGCAGGAGGCAGCTGATCGATGTTTCTCTCTCATCGATGTTTCTAACTCTCTATCCTTCTCCCTTCCTCTCTGTAAAAAATAAATAAATAAAATATATTTTAAAAATTAAAAAAAATTAAAAAAAGAATAAAATTCAACCCCCTTGGAATTCCCTCCAGATTGGGCCCCTACACATCTTTAGGTTTGATCATAAACTACCTAGACAAAAATTCCCTGGCAAACTAGTCCACTTACTATCTCCCACTGCATTCTACCACCAGCCTGGACTACCCTCCCAGCTCCCCTTCCCACACAAGCTCACATGTCTCCTTTTGGTTATGGGCTCAGGCACAGCGTAGCCTTTTCTTCCTCGTGCACTTTTCACCAGCGATCCAGGCTTTGGAGATCTCTGAAGTTATACAACAGTCCATATATATTCTACACATTTGTCAACTAATACTTGCAAAGCTTCATCGCCATCATGAGCCAGCATGTGAAATTTGCATTTATTAAATTTTGAAGGCATGAGTTATAGTCCTTCTTTAAACTCCTTACAGCCACTGCCATCATATGATGCCTTGTTCATAATCGTCAAATATTTTATCACTTTGTTTTGAAATACACTAAAGCAAAGTGGTTGAATTATAGATTAAATTAAGCCAAAGGTTATTCTACCCAATGATTCCAAACCAAACGATTTGCCAGTAATGAATCATCAGTACTTCTCTTTCATCATCCATATAGAGGAGTATTTTGCAAAATTTCACCATGACTCATTGTAAGAAATCACAGCCTTTTAATTCAATATTTACCCATACTTTGTGTAATGCAATCTAATATTTTCAATTTTAGTTCATTTAATTTTTTTAATACTGATCATGGCCCACTAATGATTTTATGACCTACAAATGAGGCACAATCAACTAGTGAGCCAGTGTTGACAAACATTAATCTAGAGGGTCCTAGTAGTCATTTCTAGCTACTGGAGAGTCTCCAAAATCTTATAAGAATAGAGAAGTCTGGATTCATTTTTCCTGACCTAAATAAATAATCACACTCCAAGACTACATGATAAAACAACAGTAAGGTAATTCAGTAGCCTCCATGGTGACATGAATAAGGAAGTCCCAAACTGAAGTGAAATAGTCATAGATGGCCCAGTTGATAAACAACTCTAAAACTACACCGCATAGCTAGAAAACGTATTGCTTGCCTTTGTCTTTAGCTGATGATTAAGCAGTGAGAGCATCGTGCTGGAGTGGGTAAGGTCAGTCAATTTTCTTCTATTTTATTTGAATCACACCAAAGTTCTTACCTGTATCAGTTGCTTGCAAATGTGCATCACTCACTGGTCACTTGCAAAGAATTGTTTTAGCTTACCAAAGAGAGAAATTTTGTTATTACTTTTTCTTAGCAGTTGTTCTCAACCAAGTATGATTTTGCTCCCAGGGAATATTCAGCAATGTCTGGAGATGTTTTTTCACAACTGGGAAGGAGGGGTAGAGGGCTATTGGCATCCAGTGGGTAGAGTCCAAGGATGCCACTACACTCCTACAGTACACATGACACCCCCACCGCCACCACTACAAAGAATCATCTGATCAAAAATGTCAATAGTGCCACTATTGAGAAACCCTGCTCTTAGCACCCTTATGCATCATGGGGTTTTTTTTAATTAAATCTATACAATATTAAAGTCCACTATGCACACAAAAAAATGGAGGAGGAGCAACAACTATTACTTAGAGATTTTGCTCTCTATCTCTATCAGGAAAGTCGAGACCGCCTCAGAAAGGTCCCCATAATCTCCAGCCAGCTCTGCTCATAGCTTCACCACTTGCATTATCCAAGTTTTGGGACTCCCAGATGTCAACTTAACAGTGGGGCACAGCTGCAGCCACCAGAAACCAATCAGGGAAATGCAGATGCTCTTCCAACATCTGTAAGAAATGTAATATTTGGATCCCTAATACAAAACATATTACTAAGCTGAAAGCATGTCCCCTTTCAAATATTCCTTGCTACAAAGTCCTTGGGTCATTTGTTCAGTCGTTTTCACTGTGCAAAGGTGTATTACCAGCTGCTAAGGTGTTCTCTAACTCCCACAGTCACCCCAAAAAGCCAATAATTATTTTCTATGTGTATGTTTATTGGGAGTCTCAGCTGGTACTGTGCTGTGACCTCTTCAGACTCAGTGGTGTCTGGAGGGCCAGGCCTCAAGTTCTCAAGGGTGCTTTCTACATGACAGACCAAGACCCGTCCTCAACAAGGTCCAAGATTTCTGTCAGAGCTTCCCAAATGATTCTCTCACCAACAGTCTCTCCTGTCTATTCCAATCCATATCCAACCGCCAGATGGATGTTTTTCTACACTATTTTATCATATTACTTCTTTACCCAACAACCCCCTGTGACTTCTCCTTTTCAGAGGAGGTCTCCATATATTTCTGTATTTGATGTCTTTTCCTACCCAACCTCTACCATCTTCTTTAAACTTGGTTTGTATGATAACCCGTCTCACTTAACCTTTCCCTCCGGTCTGACTGAATTTGTCAGAGAGCTTACACCTGCTCTCACCTCCATGCATACTGTTGTGTAGTGTTGTTGTTGTTGTTGTTGTTGTTGTTGTTGTTGTTGTTTTGCACCTAGAAAGCCTGCAGTGTCAATCAGGGTCCCAGCAGGAGACAGGATAATGGCACTCAAAAGCCTCAGCAAATGGAGGGGCTCGTTACAGAGGTGTGGTCAGTGTTTACGAAATCACAGCAAGGGAGATGTCATCCCTCTGCCTGCACAGCAGGAGGAGAGAACAATGTTAGTGGACGAGGGGCTGTCAGACTAGCGCTATGGCCAAAGGTGGAAAGGACTGTGCAGCCAAGCAGGGGAGGCCAGAGAAGGACTTGCTCCAGCCTCTAGGCACGCCTGCTATTGGCTAAACCAACAGAAAGCCAGATTTAGTAAATTCCATGTGATTCCACAGAGCAAAATCTACTATTCAAGTGCCTTTCCATGAATAATTCTCTTTAATAAAGTTTGCATTTTGGCAAGTCAGAGGGAGGAGAAAATATTCCTGGGAAACGTTTCGATGGGAAAAGTAGATTTTGCTTAGTCAGAGAATCAGAAGATAGAGCTGAGAGAAACAGATATCCACACTATTATCAGCTAATTTTATGTAATAACACATCTTGGGAAGTTTGAGTGTTCCACGGAGAAAGGCTGTGCCCAGGCAGAAAACATGAAGAAACAGGAAGAGTACAGGATTGGGTATGTGGCAACAGCTGGGAAGCCAAGAGTGAGGACCATGGTGCAAGCAAAAGGGAGGTTTCTGCAACGGGGCAACCTCAGGCAGTCCTGAACAAGTCCTCCCAGCTCAATCCTTTGATTGCCAGAGGATCATAAGTCTTCTTTTTATCTAGAAACTTTAAAAAAACTTGCTCAATATTTTTCCCCACAAAGTTAGAAGAGGCAGAAATTATAAGAACTAGTTTTAACCTAAGATGGGTGTGTGGGTGCCACCCAGAGAGCAGAGAGCGTACCCTCTACAACACAACACACAGGCCAGTGAAGGAAGTCAGCTCGTTTTTATTTGGATAGCAATGACTCTCACCAGAGTTCAAGTTTTCAACAAATCATATAATATAGAGTGGAGGAAAAAGCCCAAGATTTCCCTCCGTCATTCTGATGCAGCCACCTTCAACTCAACTTGATCCCACATGGGTACAAATGCAAGTAAATGTTACAATGAGAAAGACATTTTCACTACTCTGGTCAGCTAAGATTTTTTTTCACTAGTATGATTTTTGAAGCAAGTTTTTACAAAATATATATCTTAGAGTTCTCTGAACTTGGCAGGGGGTGGGGGTGGGGAGGGGCGTGTTTTATTCACTTAGGAATTTTCCTGATGCTTTTGGGATCTCACTGAAAATTTTTAAATTTTATTTGTAAAGTTCCAAACCTGAAATTATATGCACAATGATCCTGAATAAGGAATAAAATCTTGAGCTTATTTAAATGTATTTGTTTTGGAAATAAATGAAGGGCACATTTATAGATGTAGTGTCTTCCACATGTGATTCTTAGCTTCTCTGCAAAATCCTGCTTAGATCTGTAGGTTTTTCAACAGAAAGTCGCACTGTTGGTCTGACTGCTCAGTGCTGCCCTTTCAAAGAGAAGTCACAGAAGACAAATGGATCTTATTCCCTGACAGCAGCCTGAACCTGCCCTCGGAACTGTGTTGAAAGTAAAAAAATAAAGGCTTACTGACTTCTCCTGATGTCACAGTAGGACTCATACATATTTTCTCACCTAACCTCACGATGGTCCTGGGAGGTGGACTTTATTCCCATTTTTTAAAGATTAACAAAGTGAGTCCTCAAGAGATTAGGAACTGGGCTGAGTCAGGATTTGACAGATTTTCAACGTTAGCCCTTTCTGCACTCTCTCAAGATATGGTTTATATATTAGTCCCCTGCCTCTAAAGTCCAGATGATTTGAATCCCCCATTTAATTAAGAGAAAGATAAGGTTTAACCTTATTTTCTTATCTACATGGTTCCCTGCTCATCTTCCCGGAAAACTAACCACACTTAAAGATGGGGGTGAACCAATGGTAAGCCCCACCTCCAACATCCTCTTTCAAAGCCCAACAGCCTCATAACAAAATGAAACAAAAAGGACTTCAAAAGAGCCTATTTCTTGGGTAACTTGAGTCCCCAAATTTCTTCCTGGAATTTTAGAAACCCAGCCCCAAGTTTTGAAAGCACAAAAGACGAAAAGAAAGACAGGGTTGGGGAAGAGGATGGAAAAGAAAAGCCAGGGGCTATGCTAGTATCTACTCTACAACCCATTCACTATAGAAACCTTAATTCCCTCTTCCTTCCCCCCACCCCTCACTCCCGCTCTGCTGCCCCTACGCGCATTATAAGATACTTTCCAGGGTGAGTTCTCCCAGTGCAGAGCAAAGCAAATCAGGCAGAACCATATAATTTATTGCAACAAACTAAAATTACCCCCACCAACTTAAAAAACCTGGCTTCTTTTAGGCTAACAGCAGCCCCGCTCTGGCAGGGCTCAGTCAACGTGGGTGATCTGTGACATGTGGCAGAAATATAGAGCTCATCAGATTTAATAAACCAAAGATCCACACATGACTGGAAGGCCTCTCTCAACAAAGGCCTGGAGGAGCGAAGGCAGGCTGTCCCCAGGCTTTCTGGGGGAACCGCCCCCTCCGAGTCCAAAGCTCACTCTTCACTCAGAAGTTGTGAAAGACCCACGGGCTGTCCCCAGCAGACAAGGGAGGTGGTGGAGCCAGGAACAAACGCTGGTGAGACAAATGCAGTGTTTAAAACTGGGAGAGAAGTGGAGGGAGCAGCAGTCAGTGTGGCCACCGCTGGGGATGGGCTATTTCACATCTCTGTGCTCTCCAGTCTGTTTGCATTCCCAGCCCAAGCAAGAGGTGCCCTCTGCTGTCTGCCAGCCACAGTACACCAGGAAGGTGTCCACGCTGGTTCCCCAGGGGAAGTCGCAAGAGCTAGAGGGGCGACTGGAAATCTCGTTTCTACTGCAGTGATGCTGGTCTGTGGTGTCATAAGCCCTTTTCAGATCCTCCCGGGATAGCCAGGTTCCCTGGATGCCCACACAGGTGCCGTGCACATGCTGGATCACAGTTTTAGGCCCTGCAGCAGCGGGGGACTCTGCAAAACCTCTCTGGAGCCTCACAGCTATTTCATCTCCCCAGTGACCCAGTCAACAAAATGGAAAGGTGAGCACAGAGAGCCAGAGGCTGCAGGTGAGGAGGGGCAGGAGAAACACACAGATCCTTGACATCCTGGACCTCCCAAAGTTGGTCATGGAGAGCCTTGGGCAATGGCTCTGCAGGACCCCACCGTCCACTTCTTGGATCCTTGTGCCTCTGGTAACAGTAATAATAGCACCAACTAATCACCTTCCACCATACCAAGCACCTTACCACAACTTTGAAAGGTATTGTACCCTTACTTCACAGATAGGAAGTCAAGTTCACACAGAAGTAATTTGCAAAAGACTCATAAGTGTCACATTAAGACTAGAGCCGGGATTCAAACCCAGGCCAGGTTAGCTGCAAACTCCCCACTCTTCCCACCACACACACGGCCCCCTATGTTGTTGAACACTTGACTAAACTCCCCCACTGGGGAAGGTCAGCCAGTGGAAGGCGAACCTAAGTCCTATAAAAATGGAGTCAAGCTCAGCGACACCAGGGGTGTGGAGTGCGCTTTTTGCATGTGTTGTGTGGCACTCGCCTTTCTTATTTCGATGCCTTGTACCAGGTGGCTGAGACCCCAGGAATGTCCTGCCTCAAGCAGGCCTGGGGCAGTCAGTAGGCTTCACGTGGAGTCAAAACTGTGGGGGAGTCAAAAGGACCCTGGACTCGGTCGGAAGCCCTGCGCTCTCCCCCGGACAGTGCATCTCATTAGCTCCAGCATCTCAGGTTTGCCAGCCCATTTCTCTGAGTCCCAGTTTCCTCTTTAATAAAATAGGTGCGCTACTTTATAAAGCCAGTATCTATGCGAATACGTATTATATATGTATATTATTATTTTATAAAATTATGGGGATTAAATGAGATCACATGTTTATATTCATATGTGTCTACATATGCATACACACATATGTGTACCATGTGATATGTTAGGTATTAATATATAAGCAGAGCAAACAATGAAAAGGGTTGTTTTAAGATTTTTTTATATCTACACAAAACTGCTGACATGTTCTATGAATTACCATAGCGGAGGGGCAAAGGGCACATAAGGTTCTTAAAGATTCCATATATTTGTGGCTTGCCCCTCACTTGGGGAGGGGGGAGCTTGGGGAAAAGATGTGGCGGGAAGGCGGCTTCTGTAAGACAGCATCTGCTGTTGCTGCTCCCGAGTCCCTGCCCACAGGCCCCCAGGCGTCCGCCAGAGTTCTCAGAAGACACAGGGTGGTCCTTGTACCGTGTTTCACCTCGTCAGCCCTGGGCTCGCATCTCAGCCTGAGAACAGGTCCCTTGCTGCCATTGTCCATGGCTCTGGCCCACCTGGTCACAAGAGCCAGGCTGTGCCCAGAGGCAAAGAGAGCAGCCGCCGTCTTTCACTCCAGCCTCGCACCCCCTTGTCTTCTGTGCCCCATGAGCCGGTAGTGTTATGTGCTGTCACCAGCTCACCGCTCCTCAGAACTGACTGCACTGAGCAACGCTTCAGAGACTTGCGGATGAGACGTCCTGCACACTCAGTACACTGAGGAAGTATCCAGGGTGCGCATTTGCTCCTTTCCTCTACTTATCTACTTGTTAAAGAAAACTTTGCTCTGCTAAGGCAGACGTTTTAAAGAGATCATTAATAGATGATACAATCCTCCCTTTTTAAAATTCTCCTTGCTCCCCTATAATATGCACCGCTTCCTCTAACACTTTGCACAATGACAAAGCATTTGAGGGTTACCATAATCACCCTTCTCACAAGCAAACTGCTCTTCATTTTGCAAGCGTATCTGCTCCCAGGACATCCAACCTTTCCCCCGGTGAGTGCGCCTGGCAATGGCATTCCCATCAATGACATCATCCAGGAGAAAGTGTTAGCTTATTCTCTGTCACACGGTCACCATGACCTGAGTTGTTCAAATGAATTTTAGCAACAGAGAAACTCATTGGGGAGT
>NW_005871200.1:812097-885351 GCF_000147115.1 Myotis lucifugus
ACTTGTCAGGAACACAGGACAAGAGCAAGTCAAGTAACAACTCACTTAGTCGTTAATACCCAATCTTTGGGCCATGAAACAAGAGATGTGAGGCAGCATCAGGAAGAGCCCCTTGACTTACTGTCATCAGGCCAAATCAGACATCCAGTCCTGCAGTCTCACTCAGCTCTAGACACACTCCAGCCTTTGTCACAGTGCCTGGTGATTGTGATCTTTGTTCTGCCTTCCCAACCAGGCTATGAGCTCCTCAAAGGCAAGACCTATTCTTACTCATCTCTGCACCCCAGTGCTTCACTGAACAGGTGTTCCAATACATGTTTATTAATGAATCCAAACTGAGTCTAGGATTTGGGGTTATGACATCTCTTGCCTGATTGTCTTTGCTTGGCTTCTTATCTGCCCCTATTGCTTCTTTATATTTATACTAGAGTCCCAGTGCACGAATTCATGCACCAGTGGGTCTCTCAGCCTGGCCTGCAGGATTGGGCAAAAACTGGCTCTCTGACATCCCCTGAGGGGTCCTGGATTGTGAGAAGGCACAGGCCAGGCCAAAAGACCCCACCAGTGCATGATCAGGACCAGGGAGGGATGAAGGAGGTTGGCCAGCCAGGGAGAGACCACTGGAGGGTTCCAGGGCATGCCTGGCCCCTCTCACCAGACCCCAGCACCAAGCTAACCTACCGGTTGGAGCGTCTGTCCCCTAGTGATCAGTGCACGTCATAGTGACTGGTCAACTGTCTGCCCCTTGGTGGTTAGTGCACATCATAGCAAGCAGTTGAGCGGCCTTAGCATATCATTAGCATATTATGCTTTGATTGGTTGAACAACCAATTGGTCAACCAGACACTTAGCATATTAGGCTTTTATTATATAGGATTCTCTTCTTTTTTTTAACGTATTTTGTATGGTTTGTTTGTTTCTGCTGCTTTCATCTGTTGGACTAAGATAGAAAGCAATCTCAAATGATAATTTCTTCCCACTAAAATAGGAACCTGAATCATGGGACCAGACACTTCCAGTTTCATGGCTGTACAAATAATCCCTCTTTCTATTAAAATCCAAAGTATGGAGAGAACTAAAAGAAAAAACTTAAGTACTTCAAAATATGCAACCAACTTTGATAATAAAATCTCAAACTGCAGAAACTTAGGCATGAAGTAGGGTAGGGGGGTAGGATAAAGTTTTCAGCTCAGACACTAACATCCCATAATGGTGCCTGCTGGCTGCTTTGGATTGAGAAGAACTTTGAGACCACGCTCTGCCTCAGGTGAAACAAGGCTGATGGTAGGTTGGGGAATGGCCCAACCTTGTATTTGCCACCTTTGGGGTAACTTACAATACAATACTATTACTAAATCATTGCACGATTTCAGATTTTTTAGTTCTGCCCAGCAAAAGAAAACTAGGCAGTGGTTCTCAACCTTCTGGCCGTTTAAATACATTTCCTCATGTTGTGACCCAACCATAAAATTATTTTCGTTGCTACTTCATAACTGTAATGTTGCTACTGTTATGAATCATAATGTAAATATCTGATATGCAGGATGGTCTTAGGCGACCCTTGTGAAAGGATCGTTCTAAAGCCAAAGGGGTCGCGACCCACAGGTTGAGAACCGCTGAACTAGAGGATTATGGGCATACCTGTGACCCAGAGCACAGTCACAATCCATCCGTCTCTGTTGTTTCATCATTGAGTTCTGCCTTAAATATCAATAGGGTGTCCCAAAACAATGTAAACATACACTTTGAATAATTATAAAGGCAGTATTTATTAAAATGCATTTTATTTTCAAAATTGAGTTATCAGCTGTTAAAGTGTGTATACATTTTGGGGGACACCTTGTATATTTTATGTTCTTCCTTGTTTATAATAAAAATCAGAAGCCCAGAGATCATTGGTGAAGAGAAATCAGAATTTCCAGGAGTGGCCACTTTGTGGGTAGTCACAATCAATATGAAAGGCAACTAAGATCCTACATAATCAGGAGAGACCAAGGAAAGAGAGAGATCGAGGTCAGCGGCAGCTCCCTGAGTAGGACAAGTGAAAGCAGGACCACGTGGAGGGATACTCGGGTTTCTAGCAGGTGGCCAGAGGCAGAGTAGTGGTAATAAATAGAAGCTACTCTTCTTATTGACGCCTACATTATTCCAGGCCCCTGTCTAGGCACTTCACATGCACCGTTCCATAATAATGTCCCTAAAATGTTGAGTGAAGAAACTGGCCCAAGGTCAAAGAATGAACCACACTTTAAAACAAAGTCCATTTAATACACCAAACTGTATTTTGTACCAAATTAGTTAATAACTGACATAGAGTCAAACTCAGGAAATGACCTGAAATCGCCTGTGGGTTGGAGTAATTAAATGATACAAATATATGAAAGCTGACCTTTCAATGTGATCTTAAGTGATCTTTGTACCTAGAAGTCTTTTTTTCTATTTTTTTCTATTTTAATATTAAAAATTCACTAACTCAATTCTGTCATTCTAAATAAAATCTTAACCTACTGATGGGAATTTCTGGAAAAAAGATGAGTCCCTCATCTTTTCTTTTTTCTATTTCTGAAAAACAGAAAGAAAGACATACACACGCGCGCGCGCGCGCACACACACACACACACACACACACACACACACACACACACACTGTTTCTTGACTAGCATGCTGAGTCGATCAGACAGGGCTCTGGCTGCAGGTGACCAAAGATCCTGCTCAAACTGTAAGGAAAGATCACTTATTGCAGGTGTAACAGAGAAGACCGAGCTCAATTCAAGGTTCACCCGATGTCATCAAGGACCAATTTCTCACTCCCTCAGCGCTGCCTCCTGGGCACTGCTCCAAATGCAGCCTCCAGATGGACGCAGGACACCCACCGCAGGTCTGCCTCTCCTCGCACTGCAAGAGGACAGCACCTGTGCGTCTCCCAGGAGCCCAGGCAAGGTCGCCCTGTGTCTCCTTGACTGCAGGCAGCACAGCTCCTCCCTGAAGCAGCCCCTGTGGCCGAGCGGCTGTGAAGCTCTCAGAAGCATAGTCACAGCGGGCACCTGGGCATGCTCTCAGCATCTCTCCAGGACGCCCCAGAAATCTCGGGGCAGGCACATGGTGATTAAAGCCAGCAAGTGCCGGCTAACAGGGATGCAGTCCAGAGCCTCGCCGGGGGAGGAGCATTTCCCTCTCAGTAAACATGAATTACACGCTCAGAAATGTGCCTCGATCCCAGAGAGAAGTTCTAACCCCCCAAATGAAGATGGATGTTTTAGGCCAGTGGGCCTCGTCACTGAAATACGCACCGCGGCCTGAGCGGGCCAGTCACATGAACACGCGGGCTGTCCTCTCAACAGCAACAACCCCAAACCCAGAACACTGCTGAGTCTCCAGGAGGGAAAAAAGCACCAGAAACTCAGGAGCAGGATTAAGGAAGGGCTCGAAAGTCACCTTTCCCCTCAACGAGTCTGCTATTGCCATAAATGACAAACAGAAGTGAGTGGAAGATTTTTCTTATCAACGGGCGATAGTTCGATATAGCAATGAGAAGAGCTGGTGACTGCGATAATCACCAATGTGACCAAATTTGAAGGGTTTTGTAAAATGCCTTTAGTCCTCTTCATAGAAAAGGGACGCTGTAATTTTGAGAAGCAGACATTTCTGTGACACCCACATGGACTGTTTGTCACTAACTAAGAAAGCAGCAGAACAGCACATTTGGACACAATGACCTCTAAATGGAACAAGAGGGGTTCCTAAGGGGCTGGGATTGCAAGGTAAGGACAGGGACATCCCTCTGGGTATGTGGTAGGGAGGAAGGGAACCAGAAATCATTGTGAACCAGAAAAGAGAATATTCGTAGGTGAAAAATGAGAAGCAGAAGGAAAAACACAAAAGAAAATTCAGCAGCTATATCTCTAGTCACCTTAGGCAAACCAGTTCATCTCCCCAAATCTCAGTTGCCTCATCCATATAAAATTAGACTCAAAACCTTTCTTCCGGGAATGATGTACTGCGTCCTTTACTGCTAAGAAATCTGAGTTAAGAGCCCATTTGTCATCCACATTACTTAACTGGTGTGGGTCAGATTTGGGAGACATTTTCAAGATGTATGTTTTCTGGTGATCCTCTCCTATTTAATAATAAATACTTGATTATGAGATTTTGAGTTCTGTTTCTGAATGAAGGGGGAAACGGGGCTAGGAAAGAGAGTAGAAAGAACACTAAGAAAATAAACCAATAAACATTCTGACACTTGTTTTATAACCACAGAAATGCTGGTTACTCTTTAAATTATCAGATGGCTCTCGGGAGATTCCAACAAAAACATTTGCAAATAAATCTCTATCTCGGAATAGCATTAACAGGAACACAAGGTCTGAAAGGTGCCCTGTGCCATAAAGCACGTTGCATCAGCAGATCCTCACGGGGCAAATCCTGGAGACCGAGGATCCCGGTCCATTCACCTGGCTTCTCACGAGAAGTAGGGCTACCCCCTCCCTTAGGTGGGTTCTAACTCTGATTCTAGGATAATTTTAGAAAGAAACGTTCAAAGTTCTCTACAGACAATACAAAAAAAAAATCCAGAAGAAGAATTCAGCTAAAGTTCTGAGTACATCTTTTCTTTCATGAAAGGAATAGATAATTCATCTGATCTACTATTAAATTTTAACAAGGGTTATTATTTGCGACAGTTGGTGAGGTCAGCCTGACTTTAAAATCATTATAAGCTTTTAAAGAAATAAAATTGTATTCCACAGACTAGGAAAAGCAAACTCCATATCAGAGTGGGGATTACAATCTCGCTCAAGTTCAGGAAAAAGCTTCCTCCCCAGCTCCGTTTGACGGGAGGGTGTCATGGGAGGGAGGAGGCAGGTCTCAGCTCCCTTCATATTCCTGGAGAGTCTGCTGTTTGGCCGCGCGTGACAGTGTTCCCGTGGGAGACACGCCCCCAGGCCTCCAGCCTGTGCCATCCCTCAGGGAAGTCCTGGGGAGGCCAGGGCTGAGGACCATGAAGGAGGCTTACCCAGCCACTCTGTCCCCATGTCCTCACGGCCGAGGGCCCACTGATGCCCAGTGTGGAAACCCTCTCCTAGAGCTGCTCTGATCAAAGAAAGAACTCCTTTGTTACGGCCTTTAGTGTCCGTGTTCAAAGTGCCAAAGTACCCAATCAGCTTGTTTGTTATCCTATTTAAGCAGAATATGCCTGGCCGTAGTTAGGGTAGCAATATGCTTAACATATATGTGCTTTTCTGAAATATTTATTTGTATTGATTTCAGAGAGGAATGGAGAGGGAGAGAGACATAGAAATATCAATGATGAGAGAGAATCATTGATTGGCTGCCTTCTGCATGCCCCAAACTGGGGATTGAGCCCACAACCTGGGCATGTGCCATGACCAGGAATCAAACTGTGACCTCCAGGTTCATAGGTCATCACTCAACCACTGAGCCATGCTGGCTGGGCAACATATATATTTAAACACTCATATTTTACACTTTCTGGCTTCCAATGAATAGATTCTGGTTGAATGAAGTATACAATAATGAATGAAAGGTACTCAGTAGCTAGCTAAATGCCTGAGTTTCAAGAGGTTCAAAATAATTTATGTACTATTACTAAAAACCATAATTGATAACATATAAGAGAAGTTATAGCTATTCATTGATGAAACATTGAAAAATTAGAAGTCCTCATGTTTGCTAATGGAAATTTGAAATCAGTTTTTAAGGTAAAGTCAGCTTTGAAGAGATGATGAGCAAATGATAACAATTTTTGAAAATGCAATTAAAGCCTTTAGGTGGACTGTGGTAAATTCATCATCACCCGATTTGATTGTCAGGATAGCTAAGAAGAACACTGAGCCCAGAATACTGCCGGGCTCACGCCCACAGAGCCACGGGAGCATCACGAAGCACTCGGCGCAAACTTCTCGGCATTTTCACTTCTCGGAAAGGAACCCTGTCTCTGTCTAACAGAGGCCTCTATAACCTCATTGCTTCATGGGGGACTCCAAAGTAACACATAAAAGTGTATTGAACTTTATTAGTATACACTCATTCAACAAATATTTATTGAAGCTCTTTTATATGTTAGACTCTGTCGGAAGACGCAAAGCTAAGCGAGACGATCACAATATTAAAGGGCAGGGATAAGTACATGTTAGCCCACAACCTTCACCTTCCATCCTCCCTCCTGACCCCAGTCAATGCCTGGCTCATTTTCCTTAGGGCTCCATGGGACAGGCAGGGGAAGGAGAAAGGGTACTTTAGAGGGAAAGTGAAGGGCTTACTATGCACGTTCCCTGATTTCTTCTTTGTTCCATTTGGGGTTGGATGACTCATCTCTGTGGGACATGCCTTTACCTATGTAGGACGGAGAGAAGCTCAGGGCTGCTGCCCACTCAAGCCGTGGAAGACCGTGTTCAGGGACAGCAGGTCTTCCACACCCAGTGGCCCCTAACTACCTCTCCACCTCAAGTTCTACTTGTCTCTGAATATACTGCAGTTTGCCTCTATTTAGCATATTTCCTCCTGATGTATTTCTACTTGTCTAAGTATCATCTTTAAGGACCATCGTAAATATTTCCTTCAAACATTGTGTATTTATTGATTTTTTTCTCCCTAAGCCCACCCCTCGAATATACACTTGCCATTCTCTGACTCCCCCTAAGTGAGTTTATATCCACCCCAAGTATTTCATTATGCTCCAATTTGTGTTATAACAACCTGGGGACTTTTTATTCCCTTATCCTCATTAAACTGTAAAATGCTTGAGAGAAAGCTCTGTATTAGATTTGACTTTACCTCTCTGGTCAGAGTAGAGACCAGGCCAGCTTGCATTTTGTGTGTGTCTGTGTTCATTTATGTAACTAACATTTATTAAGCATAAACTATGTGCCAGACACTGGACACTGGACTAGGGAGCATAAATTGTTTCCCAGCCACCAAGGAATTTATACTCTAGTGACCAAATAGTCATTGTTTAATGAATATATGTTAAATTAATCAAAAGAGCACCTCCTATACTCAAAAAGACCACTTTCCTTTTCTGTCTCCTCCTCCACTTACTCTTTCAAATTCATTTCTGCAAACGGTAAACTAAAGACTCCCTACCTGTGGAAAGAGAGACTGAAAATGAAGACAACGATTTAAGAAAAGAGATACTTTATCTTTGAGTGGTTTCCACTTCCTCAACGGGTGGTTAAGGAACATATTTATATCTTATGGCTTGACATTTATGAGCCCCTAAAGGCAAGGAAGGGAAACACCCCTCGTGTCTTGTAAAATGGTAAACTTTGTCTGAACAAATGGTGTTCTTTTCATAACGAAAATGATAGTAATAAGTCCATGGCTTTTGCTGGTGATTTCCCCATTAACGAGCATTCTGAGAACATGACAATTATGTAACTGCTCGTGTCTACCAAGGGCCAGACCAGACCCACTCACAGGAACAAGGCTGCAGAATGGAAACCTTCTCCCAAGATAAAGGCACCCCCTCCCTGTTCCTGCTCCCGGGCACGGCTCTTCTGAGGCTGGCCCCCAAGTCAGTGCCCATGCTCTTAGGGCTGTGCATGCTCCCCACAATGTTCCTGAGTTATCTCATACACCCCCATGGCTTCAGCTAGCAACCCAAGACTCCTGAATCTGTATCTCCAGACCTCACTTCTTCCAAAGTCCTGATTTATATATCCAACTGGCGCTGACATTTCTACCTGGAGGTCCCATGGCCCATATTCCTGCAAAACCAGAATGCATTGTTTCCTTCTCCTTGCCTCGCAACGCTCCTCCTCGACTCCTCTGTATATTAGCACACTCCTTTGCAGGAGCTGCTCCCTGGAGTAGAATGCCCAACCCAACTTCACTCCAGGACACATCCTCCCTCCCATTCTCCCAGTCTCAGCTGAAGCAGGGCCTCCTCCAGGGTGGCCATCCTGAGCTGGGGAGCAGGATAAATGGCCCTTCTCTCCACTGCCAGGGACCATGTCCCGGTTTCTGTTGGAGCTCTTGTCACATTCTGCAGCATTATGTTGAGTAACCAGCTTGTGATTTCTTGAAGCCCTGACTACACTTTGGAATCGCCTGGGGAACTTTCAAAATTACAAATGTTGGATTCCCCCCTCCAATATCACCCCCACACCCCTACACACACCCCTCCCCTGAGAACCTAACTTAATTGGTTTGAGGTGCAGCCTGGGTGTTGGGATTTTTTTTTAATTTCCTGATGACTCTTATGCCCAGCTGAAATTAAGAACTTCTGGCCTGAGGAGAGTTATTTCATTTGGATTATCTTTATGTGTTATACATGTCAGGTGCTTAATAAGTATTTGTTGAGTGAACGAATAAGTACAATATCTAAGCAAATGCACAAATTAAAAGCCATGAAGTCCCAACCCCACCCATCACCAATACCTGTCAATTCCGCCTCTGAGAAATGTTCTATTCACCCTCTCATATACACCCAGGACCATGACATTCCAGGCCCTCACTTTTGCCTATCAGACTATTGCATCTTCCTCCTTATTCTCTCTTTGTTTTAGAGTCCCACAAGGTACCTTCTACTGCTAGAATTATCTAGAGTTACCTTTCTAATAGTCTAACCATGTCTCTTTTCCACTTAAAATGGATTTGTGTTGCCTACATAATAAAATCTAAACTTTACCACATGAGCGCCTTAATTTTCCTCTTTCTCTGCCTGGCATACTTCTACTCTTCTTCATGAACCATCTCATACATTAACTCTTCTACCAAGCCACCTACCCCCACAGCTCTCCCAGGAAAAGTTGTCATGTCCCTGCTGTGCCTCCACAGTCCTCAGGGTACACCTCCTGTATGGCTTTTCTGTTATTGTGAGTTGACATTATTGGTTTGCATATCCTGTTCCCCACATGTACTCCTTGAGGACAGAGGCCTGTCAGTCATCTCTGTGTCCCTACTGCCTAGCACAGGTCTAGTTGGTAGCTAAGCAAATACACATGGAATAGGAGGATAGATTAATGAGAGGAAGAGTGAGAGAGTGAAGAATTCCATTTATATTTAGAGGAAGGAGCAGCCTAGGAGGTAACAATGGAAAAGGGAGGCCCCTCAGGAAACCAGGCCCCCGTCTGCAGGAATGTGTTCCCAGTCACAAGCAGCCCTGAGTAACAGTGATTCGAACTCCTGGGTCAGGTATACCTGGCCACTCACCTCCACAGCCTTTGTCCACAGCCTCCTTGTTAGCCAGTGCTCCCTATGCTGATGGTCACCAAGGCAAAATGACACCCACCTGAGTCTATCTACCATTAGAAGGGACTCTGAGCCACAGAAGGTTCTGAGGAAAACTGTGGGCCTCAGTCATCCAAGATGTCTACACATTTAAAATTAACTTGTCACTCTCAAGGTACCAAGCATTTACAACTCTGATGCTTTTATTCTCACTTCCAAATTGGCCATACATCCTGTGATTTGCTGCATTAACTCTGCATTGTGGGAATGCTCTCTCCCCAAAGAACAACCAGAGATAACTTTTTTTTAGGCACTGAACTAGTCATGACCTATCTGAACACTTGCAGATGCACGTTTTATTAGTGGGGAACTCGAGGAGTTAGAATCTTCCTCTCTGCCCAAGGAAGGGTGGATCAACTTGCCTACAGCGTTGGCAACTGGCCTAGATGGCACACCCCTCTCCATTGTTATACTTCTCACCCAGGTTAGTCAGGGGGCTAATTATGAAACCAGTGTCTGTGATGATTACACGTTAGGTGTGAACTATACTGTCAGTGATAATTACGGGTTATTGAGGTGGTTATTTGGGTTTGATTGACAGAATGCACGCACTGTGGGAAGCACAGTGTTTTTACTTTCTGGCACTACGTACACTGCATGAGAAAGAACTGTATTTCTGAGGAAACATAAGAAAATATGCACAGCAAAAGTTCTGTATTTTTGGAGTCGGAGGAAATCCTTTCCTAGTCATACACCTGAGGCAGGTGATTTGAAGATGGAAATGGTGGAGAAGCAGGCAGTTTGGAAAACCACGAGTGACCATGACTTTAAAGCCAAATGGTCCCCGAATTCACTCATGCCAGCCCTAACTCTGCTGCAGCCTTACAAAGAGAGGCAAACATGTCCTTTACCTATAAGACCCCACGAGTGCTACGAAACAACAATTTTTATCCTCTGAACATAAGAAGTATTAGAAGCCTGTTTCTTTAGCATCATCACTCATTCATTGTGCAATACAACAGGAGCACTCAGGAGTCCTTCACATCAAATACTACTGGAGACTGTTCCATCCTAGACACACACACACACACACACACACACACACACACACACACACACTGCTTTGTTCCACCTCGGAAATTGCTTATTTTCTTATAATCTACAAAGTAATAAGAAAAACTAGCTTTATCACTGATTGGCAGGTTACTGTCTATGGAGTTGGCTCCAAAATGGATGCTGACATGTCTCACAGGAATAGACTTCTCTGTGCAGATATTTTCTGGTGGCACAACTTGAGGGCCCTGGGTAGAAACTGTCAACTAGTTGACAATTTTCAATTTCAACCTTTTCCATCAACTTCGCAGAGCAACCTTGAATGTCACTAAATGGTTATAACATGACTTTGTGGTTTTCTAATTTTAACCGAAAGCTGAATAAACGAGCATCCGCACAGGTCTCCTGTGGACTGTGATTGTGAAGTAGTTCTACCTAAGCCAGAATCACCCCAAACTGCCAGAATCACCCACATTGCTCTGCACCGCAAATCAGCCTCCCTTGGCTAACTTTCCTGACATTCCTATGGCCGAGAAAATTCTTGTTCGTTTGTGGTGAGTGTTCTCATTACTGTTTGCCCTTGATTCATGGAGAAGGGGCTTAGTAGATCAAAAAGGCCAAAAATTTACACCTTATTCATGGATTATACCCCCTCTCTCCTCAAAAAAAGAAAGCCTATAAAACTACTAAGCTTGCACTTACAAACCAGTAACTCTTAAAATAAACTATGTTCTTGCCAAGAGGTGTGTAAAAAGTAAGAAATTATACACGATAGGACATGATTTAAGCCATAAAAGCAGAACACCTTGGCACAGTTAAGAGGGAAGCCTAAGACCAAAGTCCAAACCTTCCCACAATCCGTGCAGGGCCCAGATCACCATAAGCGGCATTATTAACTTTACATGTTTTCATAAGTTTTCAAAAGTTCTCCCCCAAATAGAACCCCCTTGCTCATGTTTCACTCTGTGGTCCACTCTGGGAAGGCTGAAACAAGGAACGGCAGCCCCATGCTCACACATACGTCCATTTATAGGCCGTTATTCTCCAGATTCACGGTTGAGAATTCAAAGTTCTAGAACTTTTCATGATCCTTGGGACCTATTTGAAGGTACCCCATACATTCTTGGAAATTGCCAGCACTCTATGCCTTCTATGTGTAACCTGAGGAAACAATAGAAGTTTGCCCCCTAAAACACAGGACTCTCTGCTGAAGGCACAAAGCCGCTGAACAACAGAACCGGGGCGGGGGGGCGGGGGGGCGGGGGGGGGACGACAAGCCTGAATGGGGAGTCCTCAAGTGCAAAAAAAAAAAAGAAAAAGCTTCACAATCCAGTTAAGTTCACATCAGATTGCACGCAAACATGATTTTTAAAACCAAACACAAATTCTCAGTTCCCTAGTATTTTAAATTTATCAGCTAGAAAAATATCTCCAGGTATCTTATGAGCCTTTCTAAACAGCACGAAGAGATGCACGTTCCAGATGTTGACAGCTGTAATAAGTAGTAAATTCTTACGTTTGCTAAATTAACTTTTCTCTTTTCCATTTTGTAAATTTTAGGGTCTAAGACTTATCACCAACTATTCCAGTTGTTTTGCTATTGTCACGTACCTTTCACGCTAGCATTCTCTAAGTGGAAAAAAAGGGGGGAGGGGCGACTTTTAATGAAGTGCAAGTCCTCATTCTCTCCTTTTACATCCAGGTCCAAACCTGATTTTATTTCTGAAACAGTGCAGACTTTTTCAGCTCATTTCATTCTTTACAGAAATGCCCACTCAAAAGAAGGAAAATGAGTTCCAGAAGAACGGCGTGGGCACGGTGGGCTTCTGAACAGAAACCAAGATGGTGAACACGAAGACGTCCTCAGTCCTCCCACTCTACTTATTCTCCACTGGCTGGAAACCATTCGAAACCATTCGTGAATGTTGCATCTGTGACTTTCTCTTACACCTTTTCAATGTAGCAGGACGTTAAAATGCACGCTGCAATCCAGCCAGAAGAAAAAGTGCCTCCCAGGGCCTGCAACTGCTTTCAGATTTGAGAACTGACTTCAAAATCAAAAAAAGCTGCTCTGAGCAAATTTTCTTTTCTGAAAAGAGTCTATGAGGTGCCAAGAGAATGACTTTAAGAAATGTTTTTGGAAGTTTCTTGACCCCAGAATGTTTTCAAGGTGTCAATTTGGGCTGATCCCCAATAATAGCAATCCATAGGTTAGTCAGATGTCAGGTTTTAAAGTGTGTGGCATTTTTAAGAGTGTTTTTGTTCCTTCTCTTCCTTCAAGCATATGCCAAAAGTAAACACTAGGTCAAGTTCATTGTTATGCTTTTCAATCACAAGTCTTGTATCTCTGTCTCTCTCCTCTCTCTACCACCACCTCAAAATCCAATCAGCAACTTGGGGTGGTGAGCACACAATACAGTGTACAGATGATGTATTGTAGAACTGTGCACCTGAAGCCTGTATAATTTTGTTAACCAGTGTCACCCCAATAAATTCAATAAAAAGGGAAAATCCAATCAGCAGAAGGCAGGAGTGAATAGGAACCACCCAGCACCATGGGACAGCACTCAAGGGACATCTTGCCTCAATCTCCCAAATCTCTCAGCTCCTCTAGATTGTCCTTAAAATTAACAATTTGATCTGGGTAGGCGCAATAGAATGCCATTCTTCTAAGGTAATGAAAAAGCAATCCCACCAAACATAGGAAGGGTCAATCTTAAAAATCCATAGAAAGTTCCTTTTATTTTTCAGATGAGGACCCACTGGTTGGCAGAATTGAAAACAATGAGAATTGGAGGTTCTAATCTGTGGGATGAGTTCGTTCAGACAAAACATGAAGTTCCTGATAAAACCAAGAGCAAGTTACACTTTGTTAGAAGTAGATGTTAAGCTTACAGAGGGAAGAAAGAAGACCTGGGTATCAGAAATGTAATATCCTCGTCTGGTGCCATCTTTCATTTGGTGCCATCTTTCATTAGCTAATTTTTTCTTTCCTGGTCAAATAAATACAATCCAAAATATCCTTGGAAATTCACAATAAAATGGGGAAAATATGGTTCCTAAAACTCCATTATTTTCTTATTTTATTTGTTAACATTAAAGAGAATTACATACAAAACGTTAGCTAGGTTTCATGAAAGATGTACAAATAAATAAGAGCTATATATTTTGAACACTAAAGGCATGACAAGCACAGCACTAAGCACTTTATGAGCATCTCACTTAATTCTCAGAATAACCTGCTGAGGTTGCCAACTGTGGTTCCAGCTCCACTGTGATGTGAGTGCAACTGCAGGAGACTCTGATTCAGACCTTCTGGCCATCGGAGACCTTCCCACATTCCTGGTCTACAGAAACAGTGAGAGCCAATAGCGGAATTGTTGTTCTTTGAAGCCAATAACTGTTGTGGCTATTTATTATGCAGAGATATATAAATGAAACAGATATTGGTGCCTGGAGTAAGGTGCCGCTGTTACAAAAAGCTGGACCACATGACGTTGGCTTTGGGTCTGGGAGGTGGGTGGGAGGTGGAAGAGCCAGAAGGAGGCTGTGAGTGAAAAGCCCAAGGGGCCTCGGCGAGAGTGTTAGGAGAAGCCTAAAGGTTCTTGAAGAGACGGTCAGTGAGAGCATAAAGGGAAGTAAGGAAAATGTTACTGGAAGCTGGAGGGAATGGGACCCTTTTGGTGGAAAGTTTGGTAACATGGTCACTGGAAGAAACAGAGAAAAAAATTTAAGTTGTATCTAATGAACCTAATAATCTAGCTAAGGACACTTCAAGGCAGAAAGACATTTCTTGAAGACTTAAGCATCTGTGTGAGCAGCCGGACTAATACCAGCATTTTGACAGGAAGTTCAAACTAGATGATGCAGAGAGGCCATTAAGGAGATAACTACACTTGCATGGATAGCATCTCTCCCTACGGTCTTTCTCTAATCCCAGCTGCTTCAGCATCCTGAGATTATGGGTCCAGCCACTATCCAATTGCTATCACACCAGGGACAGTCCAGAGCCAGAACCACCCAGCTGAGCCACTACCAAATTTCTGAATTGTGAAAGAATAATGGCATGATCGTCGCTCTTTAAAGTCACCAAGTTTAGGGGAGATTTGTTGCAAAGTAATTAAAATTTGAAATGATATTAATATGAAACAAAAAACAAAACATTATCTATACCTTTATTCCTTGAGGATGAAATAAATTTCTCCCACAACTCATCAGCACTGTCAAATTATATTGGAAACAATGTAATTCTTTCTATTCATTCATTCATTTAGTTACACCATGTATTCAGGAGGAAGGGTTAGGTTTGGGTTTTTTAATTCCAGAAACACAAGAATAAGTTTATAAAGTCAGTTCTTCCTAAAAGTATAGAAAGAGGCTGAATAATCAATGTAATTATAAATGTCATTCTATTTGAGAGTTCTCATCATTTCTCATATTTTTCTTCACACAGTTTTTTGGGTTTTGTTTTGTTTTGTGATGTAGTCATAAGTGGCAGAGGCTACTTTGAGTCATTAAATCCTGTTTTATTTTCCTTCTGGGCATATGGCGAGACTACCTTTCCCAGCCTCTCTCACAGAATAGGTGGGGCTATATGACTGGCCAACAGAGCATGGGCCAGAAAAGATGTTTACCTCGTCCAAGCCTGACCCATAAAAAACCTCTCACCTTCTCGTCTCTCATTGAAAGCTATATGCAGAGTTTCCAGAAGAGAATTCCAAAGGCCTTGGGATGGGGAAACCCTTTAAATGAATGAGCCATCACCTTAATGAGTATAGAAAGGAGACCCCACCACACCCTCCCTCCAGCCTACAGTATACCATGACATAAGCAAGAAGTAAATTTTTACTGTGCTAAGCCATTGAACCTAGAATTGTTTATTATAGCAGCTAGCTTGTTCTGACTAATACTTCATGGCTGGAAAATCACTGAATTACATTTCTTCCTATAATAAAATCACTAATATGTAATAAGACAAGCTGCTTAGACGTCAACAGAGTATAACCCTGAGCTCTGTGATTTAAAGACTTTTATAAACATCAAGTTGTGATCATTAAAACTGATTTCTTCATTTCATAAAGTCTCTGATTTCAAAGCATATACCAAGTACCTTTTCTTACCCTTCCAGGGGTACGTCTTTGCCTTTATGCTATTCTTTCCTCAAATTTATTTCCTTCTGAAATGTGACTCACTTTTTGAAGATGTCATGTTTTTCCACCATCCGACAAAGCAAACATCAAATTTTATTAGGGTAATTATCAGCCAAATTTTATTAAAATTAATCATCTCCTGAGCAGGTTTATGGTAGGATAACTAAGAAAAATGGCAAGTGCTGACTGGACTAGCCAAATAAACAAACAAACAGACAAACAAGCTGGTTTTCTTCATTCGGAAAAATGCAAGCTTCACTAACTAAAAGAAAAAAACTCAAGCGTCAGTCACTGTTTCTCAGCAAGAGCTTTCTACATTTCTGAGGATTTCCTTGAGTAAGAAAGGAGGAATCCTTACCGATGCCTCAGCAGGAGCAGAACTAAACGCAGGCCTTGGAAGTTCTGGTCCAGACTGAGATCTGAGCCACCATGGAGCCCCATCTTCCTAAGCCAGGTAACAAGTCGTGTCCAGCATGAGGTGCCACTGACGGAGGCAGGCAGCACTTTAAAGTGGTAACAAGGATTTGCACCACACCACTCTTTATTTAGAAAATCATTAGGAGAAACAGTCTTTGGTCTTTAAACAGTGAATATCACGTTTCCCTTTGAAATCTAAGTGTATAGTCAGCTTTATCCTTTTAACACTAAGGATTTTTAAGATGTAAAAATATAACCAATTCTTAACTGGAGCTCAAGTCAGCTTAACCATAAAGTGAATATTTTCAGAAAAGATTCTAAAAGATAATTGCTTAACTACAATAAAGAGCAGTAAGGTAGGTTATGTGTTTTCAGGCATTAATGTACGCTCAACACTTTTAAACCTCTTACGACAAGTTGGTAGCTAATTGCATTTCATTGACCTATGTATGTAGCATAATGTCTTTTAGGAAGAGAGCACTCTTTCCAGCTCTACAAAAGCAGTTCTGGGGGAAATTATTTGCAAAACACATATCTGATAAAGGACTTGTATTCAAACTATGCAAAGTACTCATAAAACTCAGCAATAAGACAACAAACAACCCAATTAACAATGGGCAAAAGACCTGAAGACCTCCACACAAAAGAGATATACACATGGCACACATAACCATGAAAATATGCTCCACCATATGTCTTTAAGGAACTGCAAATTAAAGTAACAATAAGATGCCACTACATACTTATTATAATGCTTACAATCCAACAAAATGGGCAATACCAAATGCTGGTGAGGATATAGAACAACAGAAACTTTCATTCATTGCTGGTGGGGATGAGAAATGGTACAGCCACTTTGGAAGACAGTGTGCAATTTCTGACAAAGGTAAGCACAGTCTTATCATAAGATCCAACATTCCTGCTCCTAGGTAGTTACTCAATTGAGCTGAAAACTTAAGTTCACACAAAAACTTGCACATGGACAGCTTTATTCATAATTGTCAACACTTGGAAGCAACCGAGATGTCCTTCAATAGGTGAATGAATAAATAAATTATGATACAATCAGACAATAGAATATTATTCAGCACTAAAAAGAAATTAACTATCAAGTCACACAAAGACCTGGAAGAAACTTAAATGCATGTTATTAAATAGAAAAAGTCAGTCTGATAAAAACTACAGATTGCATATTTCTACTATATATGACATTAGAGAAAAAGCATCACTCTATAGAGTGCATAGTTGCTAAAAGTTTGGAGAGGGTAGAGATGGATGAACAGATGACACACATATTTATGGCAGTAAAACTATTCCACATGATGTTGTATGGTGGGCTCATGACATCATGAATTTTTGAAAAGTCATAAAACTATACCTCATAAAGAATGAAACTTAATGTAAACTATGTACTTTAATGATAATGTACCAATGTTCATTGTTCATTAATTATAACAAATGTACTACATTAATGCAAGATGTAATGGGAAAAACTGTGTATAAGAGAGTGGACATATGGGAACTTCATACTGTCTGTTCAATATTTTTCAGTTCTAAAATATAAAGACGATTAACAACAACAACAAAAACTCACAGGTGGCCTGCATTTTAATTTAGGTGATTTTTCCCTGATGAGTTGCTTAACACTTGGTGTGACCCTCTGCCCTATGGAAAAAAATGTTTATCCTGTACAAGGCCTGAGACTGGGTGTCAAGGGAACTTCAAGCCATTCATTGCCATCAGATTAGGTTAATAATCAGGTTAATGCCTGAGCACACGGAACAGGAATAGAGGCAGAGGAAGAGAGAACGAGTTGGTACTTGCATTATCCAGGGATTTTAGAAATGTCTGCACAGAATCAATAGCAGCAGCTGTTAGTGGTCATACGTCACCTCTAGGACCACAGGACCTATCTGCTCTGCAGAGTATGGTGCAAGTGAGGATGCCTGCAACAGTGAATACGGCAGTGGGTACTTACGTCACCAGCACCAGGCACCTGCGCAGGACACCACCAGTCCTGGAGAGGAAGCGAAGACATTTTCACACACCTGCGTTGCTTCAGGAAGATCTGCCATGGTCTGGAGAAGACCTCCCCTCACACCAACGAAGTAGGGGCATGTTTAGTGAGCAAAATGACCAACAGGGGCTCTTTTGCCAAAGTGATAGAAGAACTGCATCCCCCAGGGTGAAAAGGCAAGTGTTTCTCCAGTACTGGTGCTTGTCCATTATGTGCCCTGGAGCAGGAAAAGGATGTTTCCTCTTGCACAGCTTACTTATCCTACACTCTACATTCCCTGAGAAGGCTCAAAGGGTTTGAATTCAATGATAATCTTCAGGCTTGGACAATCTTTTAGTCCAGAAATGTGTGTGTGTGGTCCAATTAAACATATTAATGTGTCTTAAAATTAATTTATTTTCACAATAGATAAGAATTCAAAGAAACAAGATTTAAAAATACCACATTGAAACTTCTATTTGGTTTTCTTCTTCAAATAAAATGCCTCTTTATCTGCTTCTACTAAAAACAAAGGGAGAAATTTATGCTGTCAAACTCACAACTATAAAAAGAAGAACTAAGGGGGAATTTTAATGAGTTTTCTGAGAATACATTGTGGCTAATTTTATTGGCATATAGGATATCTTTCTATATTTAATTATTTTTATTTCAGAAACAACTACATCTTTTGTTTTGGGCTGATATGCATTCTAAGATGTGACCCATTTCTTATTTTTTAAATTAATAAATGTGTTCTTTACAATTAAAAGGAAACTTTATCAGCTTTGCTGACAGCTGAGTCAGAAAAGTCTACAAAATCACAGTTAGTAAATTGCTAAACTATTAATTCATCTTAGGGTACTATCAATTCAGAGTTACTAAAAATTCAGCTTTAGATGCATATAAGAATATATTAGGTAATCATCAAAGTTATAAACAAGAAGAAAGCCAAGTGAGACTCCCATGTTCTAAAGCATAGAAAGCACAAACCTTGGATCCAACAAATGGTTTAACACCCTAACATTGCCCAGCTGTAGAAAACCCTAGAGACAGCTGACTCATATTACATGGTGATGGAGCTATGGCGGCGACCTCTGGGCAGGACTGGGATCAAAAGAAACTAGTAAAAGGGGAGTGAGGACATTCTGCAAGTAGATCCTGTCCACTGTGGGGCGTCTGCGCTGGTATAAAATCATACACAGAGAGACCTGGTCGGTGATTCAGTCGGTTGGAGCATCGTCCCTTACACCAAATCATACACGATGCCTTTCATTCCTTCAAAGGAGAAAAGGCCACCAAAAAACCCCAAGATCACAAAACCCTTGATTTGTCAATCACTGATTGGGAGCTCAGCACAGGGTCCATAGCTAAGTGCAGCTAAAGGAAGGTCAGTATCCTTGAGGAGCTTGCCACTGGGTGAGCCACTGTGAGAAAATGAGCACCCCCTCCCCATACCCTTGAATGAACAGAGTTGATGCAACAGCTGACCATCTCTTCTTCTCCTTCTTGGTGTTTAGTCTGAGCTCATAAGTAACTATGTTTATGTGAAAATTGTGACTGTAGTTTAGAGGGAGATTTTTGTATCTTTTTACAAACAAAATATATCGAAGTAAGAGAATGTGGCCCTGATGGATGTGGGAGGGATTCCTGCGAATGTCTGTGGGTTTAATGATTTGGGGGAAACTCTTCCTGAGACCAGCCTATAGTGTTAGCTGATTGACAATGTGCCTACTCTCTCATCCACCCGGATGTTTTGAATGCTTTATAAAGAGTCTTAGGATTTGGGAAAGATCATACTGTAGTTACTTATTCCCAAGATCCCTAATACACTAAACTATATATAGCTCATTCCACATCACTGTCCACAAACTCCCTTTTTCAGTGGAATTCCAGAGGTTAGCAAGGGACTTCAAGTCATCCACTAACTTAGTGCTACAGTTTTTCCTTCCTGGTCATCCTGGCATTCCTAGAGAAGTGATCCCTTTCCATAGCATACAAAGTGGAAGATATACAGGCTCTTTAAATGGGAGATACTCCAGGAATGAGGATAATGGGACTTAAAATAGGAGAGATGCTGAAGATACACACCCAAACAATCGTACAGGGCACAGGTTTCTAACAAACTCCTGCATAATTGTTGTTTCCTTTTAAACTTAATTATTATTATTATTATTATTATTATTATTATCATCCTCACCTGAGGATATGTTTTCACTGATTCCCAAGGAAGAGGAAGGGAGGGGGAGAGAGAGAAAAACATCTGTGTGAGAAAGAAACATCAATCGGTTGCCTCCTATATGTGCCTGACTGAGGATCAAACCCTCAACCTGGGTATGTGCTCAGACCGGGAATCAAACCCACAACCCGTCAGTGTAAGGGACGATGCTCCAACCAACTGAGCCACACCAGCCAGGGTATCACTGGTTACTTTTTAAGCAAACAATTTGCTGACTTGTTTAATTGTTTAATGGCTGTCAAACTTATCATCACGCAAAACCATTTGGCTGTGTGAACACAGCGTGGCTAGAGGAAGCAGGAGTCTCTGCCCTACTCACAGCAAGGCCGCAGTGTAAGAAGGCAGCAGAACCCACTGGGAGTGGGTCCCAAGCATCGCTCTGTTGGCTGAGTGGCCATCCCACCCCTCCTCACGTCTCCCTTGAAAAAGCTGCACACCAAAGAGAGGAGAGGCGACGGAGAGCAAACAGCCTGAGGAAATGCTTGGTGGAGGAAAGGAGACAAACTCTATCAGAAAATGTGCTTCTGTTTCTGATTATCATATTTCAACTATTTGTTCTAAGCCCTGCCCTGACCTCCTCTCTTGGGTTGTTTCTGGTTAAAATACTACACACATTGTCTTTGTACACAGTGGTGAACACACAGCTCTGTTATGTTATTGAACTCCCTTGACACTCCTGGGAAGCATTACCAGGGATATCTGGTGCTGGCCACACCCTCACTGAAGTCTCCCAAGGCTACTGCAAGTTCAATGTCTTTCTTTGGGATTTTGGGTAGCGGACTCCACGCTGCTATAGGAATCAAACAATTGGGTGACTGGGAAAATATTAGAAGAGTTTTGTTTTCTTTTTTTCAATTAGTTTATTCTTTAAAAGACCAAAAAAGTGTGGCTTCTACAATATTTGATAACAGTTCTCCTAACTCCTTCCACACGGGATCCTAAGGAGAGGCTTCTCAGGTACTCGAGGAGTTCGTCCACTTCAGCCAAATTTCTCCTGCTCTGCCTGGTTTCTCCAGAGTCCCCTGCTGCTAAGAGTCAACCCAGAAAACTGTGCTGCATGTACACAAGATTCTGGCTGGTCACCTCAGAGGCAGTTAGTGATCTTTAACTGCATTTTTTCCAACTGTAGCTTGGTTAAAAAGGTGAAACTCCATTTGTCTGGTCAATTTCTTTATGATTCATATAAAGCCTGCTGATCATTCATTTCTCAACAAGTTCCCCATGTTAAAATGAGATGATTTCCAAATGAGCAGCCTATCAGTATCAAGTCAAAGCTAGGAACAGTAAGCTAAAAGAATTTTGTCCTGCTTACTAGTGTTTTTTCTGGGAACTTAAAAAATTTAATGCATTATCACTTTTAAGGCTTAAGTTAAAAAAAAAGTCTTCTTTAGTATACAGCTGCAATGTTCTAAAACATAAAACACTAATATCTATACTAATAATAGCCTAGGTGGTTGTCACGCCCTCACACATCACATCGTCACAAGATGGCCATCACAAGATGGCCACATGCGCAGCGGAGGCGGGGCCCAGCAGAGGAGGCGGGTCGTGGCAGGGGAGGGCAGTTGGGGGTGATCAGGCCAGCAGGGGAGCAGTTAGGCATCAATCAGGCTGGCAGGGGAGCGGTTAGGGGGTGATCAGACTGGCAGGCAGAAGTGGTTAGGAGCAATCAGGCAGGCAGACAGGCAAGCAGTTAGGAGCCAGCAGTCACACAGAGATTGGGCTTAAACTGGCAGTCAGGCATCCCCCAAGGGGTCCTAGATTGTAGAGGGTGCAGGCTATGCTGAGGGACACTGCCCCCCCCCCCCCCCCATGCACGAATTTCATGCACCGGGCCTCTAGTTAGTATATAACCTTCACAGTTCTTGGTTTATTGAAGGACTTGAAGATTGGAAATTTTCTTTTGGATGAATACAACAATCTCAAAACTGTTGGTAGGTATAAATGTCTATGTCTATGTCATTAATCCAGCTGACAGTGACTTTAATTCTTTGAAACACAGGCAGAAAGAATCTCAGGAACCAGTGCTAAGAGTTATGGCATTTCCCCCAGGTAGAGAGATAATTATTTCAAAATGTAGTGGAAACTTAATAGTTGAAGCATAGATAAAACTGTATGATATGCCCACACAGAATCTCTTATCATATTAAGTTATCATGTGGTATATTAATTTAAGTGATGTCTCATTTTAAATGTTGTATGAGTGCAAGTAAAACTCTGAATTCAGCATTTTATAAGTGCACTTACATGTGGCATAAATACACATTCTTTTGTCAGTGAAACTATTTTGAGATTTCTCTCAAAATGTTATTTTATTCCAAATCAGCCTGACCAAATAATCTGGAGAGGAAAAATTCCTTATGCTTAACATTTTTTGTTGCTTCTCAAGAATTGCTAACTAAATTCAGAGCAATTCTCATGGAAGTAATAAAACCCTGAAAACAACCTACATTGTTACAACTAAAGGTTTCCAGAGTGGCCTCAGAGGGCCCTGGAGACTGGCGGTCCATCTTGCTGTGCTATTCACTGGTGGTTACAGCTTTCCCGACAGGGACCCTATTGAGGGCCTTCCAGGCCAGCCATGCGCACTGGGGGAGATTTTCACAGAGACCAACATCCCCGCTAGCAAAGCTCTATTGCTTCCTAGGCTGCCCTTGTCTTAAGGGAAAACTCTTGTGGGCCTGTCTCTCCATCTGCCCTCCTGGGAGCCTCGGCTGTCCAGGTGGAGCCCGTAGACAAATTTTTCCTGCTGAACCACAAGTGCCCCAAAGATCATGACACTCCTCTAAAGTGTCATGATCTGCAAAAGCTGTTCTACCTCCTTGCTTTGTAGAAACAGACAATGTGTGCAAACATAAATAAATCAATAAAATCACACAAATTACAATAATAATATAACCGATAGCAATGGAGCACTATGTGAGCTCTATGCTCTTAACTCATATTACAGTGAGCTCTATGCTCTTAACTCATATTAATGTTTTTAATCAATATAAAACCTCATAAGGTAGATACTAATATTATACCATTTTACAGATGAGGAAACTGAGGCACAGAAAAGTAGAACTGTGGTTCCAACCCTAGAAGAGTGAGGCAGAGGGGGAAAATGAGTAAAGTGGACCAGGTTCCCAAGGCAGTTGGGCATGGTGGGTAGTTGACTGAGGGTAATGTTGGGATTAAAAGGGCAGATACTATTTGGTCTCCTTGTGGTCTACTGTCAAAAATAAGGAACTTGACAATATGTAGTGGAATGCAAATAACAAGTTATGAAATGCCAGGCATCGGCTAAAGAAAACATTCCTAGAGAGCTGGCTAAAAGAACCCAAGAATGTGAAGCACAAAATCAAGTGATTTTACATAACGACAATGCTTCACCCTGTTTTTCCTAAGCGTCCTTACCCCTACGAGAATTGCTACTATAAAATATGTTGTTACTGAATATTTTATCAAGTTATTCATAGACCCTCTTTATCCAACTACTGCTAAGAAGAATGAGCGTGTTCTCAGCTAGAGGTGAACTTTTTGGTCTGCCTGTTTGTAAATCTTTCAGACTTCGGATTGAGTAATACCACGGAGTTGGAGGGTCTTTCTCAGGAGCAGTTAAGCACTCAGTGAGGAGGCTCTGCCTACGCAGCCCCTGAACTGCTTGCTCATCAGAAATACCGCCCCAGAGTGGATGTCTGGTCCATGTCAGTAAATCACCAAATTCCCGTGTCAGGTTAGGAACCCTGAGTGATAATCCCTGCAGACTCACAGCTGCATGAAATCTGGCCAGTTAGGAGGACAGGGTGTTGCAGAAAGCACTTTTCCCACCTCAAGCTTAAGAAATCACACGTAGGCATCACCTATCTTAGCAAAGATGCTGCACTGCTGGAATGTTAAAGATGTGGGGAATTTGTGAAGATCTAAGGCCTCTGTGATCTTGTGGCCAACTTACTTCACTCTCAAACCCACAGCAGTGCAGGCATGTGATAGGAACACAGTGACCAGTTCTCGAAGACCTGGTCCAACATCACACCCTCCAGGAAGCCAGCTCAGACACTCTCAATCCTCGCACCAGGTGGTGGGTGCCCTGATCACGAACTCTCATGGGTTTGGTTTTTCTCCCCACTGTGGAGTCAATCTGCTTCGGCTGTGGGTCTCCCCCCGTGGACACTATCCTGTCATCATCACGGCAGAGCCAGCACCTACACATGTGGGGGGTTTGACGGGAAGTTCATAATTGTGTGCTGGATTTTTTTGGATGGACTTTGAGTTATCTAGAAATGTTAATGAGTCATTTGTCATCCATCCGTCATTAAGAGTTTAAGCAGAACATTGTAATCACAGAGCTCATGCTTAAAATGTGTGAAACATGTACTAAAATACTATACCGATGATAAAAAATGTCATCCAAGAAGTCAAATGAGGTTGCTTTAAAGAAGAAAACATGTGATTCATTAATGTGCCAAAGTTCTGCAAGCAGATTGTCATTTCATTGCTCGATGCAACCCAAGCCTCAGTTGTCCATAAATGCGTACAGTTAGTGGAGAAAGTCTGCAAAGGATTCAATCTTAATTCATTTTAAAACTCCCCTTGGAAATCATGTTTGCACTCTTTATTCTTTTAATGAGTCTTTTTCTTCATAAAGGCTGCAAAAAAGCTGTCAGAATCACTGTGTCCAGAAAGCTCCAAGGTCTAATCTAGAAGAGTCTAAATTAATAACATTTTATTATATGAAGGAAGACAGTAGAGTGAATATAGTTTTAATGGTTAAAAAAGTAGATAAGAAAAGAAATGAAAGCCCTAGCCGGTTTGGCTCAGTGGATAGAACGTTGGCCTTCGGACTGAAGGGTCCCAGGTTTGATTCCAGTCAAGAGCACATGCCCGGGTTGCAGGCTCAATTCCCAGTAGGGGGCATGCAGGAGGCAGCTGATCAGTGATTTTCTCTCATCATTGATGTTTCTATCTCTCTCACCCTCTCCCTTCCTCTCTGAAATCAATAAAAATATTTTTTAAAGAAAATAAATAAAAGATAGCAGATGTAACCCACAATCTTTTCCTCTCACATCTTCTTTAGCTACTTTTAGATTCTACTCATTTCAGCCTAGACTTGGAGAGTTTGTTAAAGGATAAATTTTTTCCGTTAAGCTCACAAATGAAAAAGAAACACACTGAGTTATCAGGCCTACTCATTTTGTTGGTCTTTGATCAAGTACTTTTATGCCTTACTTCTGGGAGTGAACATAATTGGAATACAGTGAGGTTTGGGTTTTTCTGATTCTTCGTTTTGTTTTTGTGGAGACCAAAGTATGCCTCAGTTCTGACATTCAACACAAAAACGCACTAAGGGAAACACCAACAGTAACTGTGCTTGTTCATTATTTTTGTGCATTTAGTTTTAAGGTCCTTTGGAGGGCTGAGGCATGATTAAACTTCACATAAGTTGACTAAATTAATAAACCAGCTGTTGTCTTTAAAGCATGTCAGAGATTTCAGTGGAGTGGAAGAGCTGCTTTCTGTTACAGCTAATAAATTTTCAAGTTAATGTATCATCGGGTTTCAGTTAAAATTAAATCTCAAATTCACAATTGTGGGACTAAATGCACTGTGCGTATTACCTTTTCAACCATCGCCTGTATCAGTCGAACCCAGCTGCCTCTTTATTCCTAGTTTTCTTCTTCACGGCATTAATAGTCAGGGAGCCGCCTGGGAATTGGAAAAGACCTACCTGTGCTTCACTCACTTCAGCAAGATTTCAGCAGATAATGCCAACGGCCAAGGCAGCACCTAGACCAGCGGTTCTCAACCTGTGGGTCGCGACCCCTTTGGCGGTCGAACGACCCTTTCACAGGGGTCGCCTAAGACCATCCTGCATATCAGATATTTACATTACAATTCATAACAGTAGCAACATTACAGTTATGAAGTAGCAACGAAAATAATTTTATGGTTGGGTCACAACATGAGGAACTGTATTTAAAGCGCCAGAAGGTTGAGAACAACTGACCGACCATGGAAATGAGCACTTTGTTTTCAGAGCAAAGACTTCCCAGGCATCTCCCCGTGTGCAGGATCTCCCTGCTCCATTGCTTAAATCCAAGCCCCAATCTAAAAACATGACCTCAGGTTGATGCAGGCAATCTGCTCAGAAGTGCCGCTCGCTCGAATGTTAACACCCACTACCTCCACTTCAAAACCGCTTTGGCACAAGCTGGCTGGAAACCAGCTGAAAAATATTTAAATCCAGTGTTTAAGTGGCTTAGAGGATTACTAGTGGGATAAATAGTTTTTTCAGCTCTAGGTGTCTGATTCAGTGACAAACGTGGTTGATAGTGAGTGAAAATCCTGCTTGACGGTGAGTGTGAAAGTCATTATTACTTTCTTACACGTCTTCTCTGGGCTGATCACTCCCTGTGGTTTCTGGCTCCCTCCCTGGGTCCCTTTACAAGAAGTCTCACAACTACAAGATGATAAAAACGTCTCTGAGGAACATTTGAATGTTGGTCACAAATTCCAAGTGGATTTTGTTCAGCTTTCTTGTAAGTCTCTGTAGTTTTCATGTGTTTCCAAATTCTCTGGCCCAGCCAGGTTGAAATGCTTGAAACCCCAAGATTCCTACCAAAGGAATGGTCTCTCCATTTATTTTGTGACCTGGACACATAAAGGGCACAAAAGGCCACTCACTGTTAAAGACTTACATTTGGTGGTGAGGAGCCTGCACTCTGCAGATGGACTCCCTGGGTTGAAGCCCCAACGTTGCTAGTTCCTAACTGTGCGCTTGGACAAGCTGTTTCATCTGCTTGCTGAAGGGGCACGGCACACACGCTTCTGATGGGATATGCCCAGGAGACAGCGATGTTTAGTGAGAAAAGCTTTTATGTAGGGAAACAACAGCCCTCTCCATCCCCTGTCATTATGCCACAGATGGGGGTCAGGGATGAGCCTGGGTAAACACTGTAGTTCATTTATTTTATTGATTTTTGAGAGAGAGAGAGAGAGGTTCCACTTATGTATGCATTCATTGGTTGATTCTTGTATGTGCCCTGACTGGAGATCGAACCCACAACCTTGGAACAGTAGAACAATGTTCTAACCAACTGAGCCAGGACTACTGTAGTTCACATTTTGCCTTTCTACCTTCCCATCACTCCTTTTCCTCCATGCTTCAAAAATCCTCCCTTCCTTTTTCCCCCTTGAAATCTCTAAGCTTAAAGTCCCAAATTCCTTAAAACCTGATTTCCTATTTATAATCTAGTACAAATACAGGCTTCACCTTACCAGAATGTACTGTATTTGCTTTGTAAATGAAAAGCTTATTAACCAAATAAGTCATTTAGCTGGTAAGTTCAAAGAGGAGTTATTTTAACCAGGGTCCTAAGAGACCAGATTATGTGTTCAAATTAAGACAGTTCAAGGAAAAATCCTCTATGAAGAGACTAATTACAAAGTCTTAAGTGGATGAATGGGAACCACAAGGAATAATGCAAGAACCTGGAGCTACCAGCAACAGAGCTGCCACCACAACTGGCCCACAGGGACAAAGGGAGAAGGAGGGTCCCAGAACCCAGAAGTAGAGTCACAGAGACTGGCTTTGAGAGACGTTACCTTATATCAAAGGAAAAGCCAGTCCAAGACATCCTAACTGAGACAGGGTCAAGGACTAACCATTCATCTTCTCCCTTCCCTCCAATCTCCTGCTGGGATCCCCATTGGCTGAGCCCATAGGAAACCAGAAGTTTCCAAAGTCTATCAGTGCAGTCCAAGCAGGTGAGCCTTGGGGCAGAAAGCAGGCTGGAGAAGGGTGGAGAAGAGAGCAGACGGAATATACCCAGCAGAGGGGCTGGGAGACATTTGTGGGCAAGACCATTCACTTCATCCCCTCCCATTCCTCTCATCTCCTCAGTGGGTTCAGCACTTAGCAACTTGGCACCGAGTTTCTGAAGTTTTCCTGTTCACGAAAGAGTAAAAATCTATATATTCTTTTCCCACCGCTATCCACCTCCCTCAAAGTTTAAAAAAGAATCTGGTTTTGAGCATCAGGCAGGCAAAGTAACTGGGAAAGGCAATACCCCTCTGGCACACACACACACACAGTAGCCGAAATCCAGCATCTCTCCTGGAAAGGCATTTCTTGAACAGTCATATATCTCCTGGCTTTGGGTGGAAGCAAGGAAACAGGCAGAACATAAATTTAATAGAGAAAATGAACCCAAGAGTCCGACTCAAATCTCAGGAAAAGGGGGCTTTGTATGGAATTGGAGACATGACTCACACTTAAGGCAGGATATGGAAGTGGAGAAAGAGACCCAACTTGAGCACACACACCATGTAAATCCTCCTTTATTGTCAGCTCACAGAGGAAGGTCAATTCTAAATGCGTTTTGCAAACAGCACAATGCAAAGGAACTGCACTGGCAGCAAAAAAAGAATGGGCAGGGTGCTTCCGGCTGTGGTCAATGCTATCTGTGTGGAGAAGGGTCAGCAGAACACAAATGCACTAAGGCAGAAGGAAGCAGCCTAGCCTTGCACTGGGTGAGGGACACCTTCAGAGACATAGTTAATACGCACGGCCTCAGCTGAACATCGAGAGAGGTGAGTCTGGGATCCATGGAAATGTCCTAAATTTGTTTTGTTTTAGGACCGGCCATTTACAAGACACCATGAAAACTCATTTGCAATCCCGCAGAAATGTTCTTCTAGGATGTACTTTGGGATTTTAATTTGTCTAGCCCTGAGCAGAAAATGCAAAATTACATTAATATGACATAAGTTTACAAGTTATTGAACAGACCCATTAGGAATTTGTGGCCAACATTCATATTCTCCTCTGAGAAACTTTTCACATATTTTTGTTGCAGACATGGGGCTTCAACAGACACTCATAAAGAGCCAGAGATACAAGTCCCATCGAGTCTTTCGCAGAGTTGGGGAGACTCAAACTCCATGGCTGGTTTCAAAAAATATGATCTCAGTTGAACTATTATTCTTTTCTCTATGAGACAGAGTGGGACACTAACAAGGAAACTGTGCAATTTATGCTCTTGCTGAGAGATTAGAGCATCCTCCGGGTCCTACAGCAGAGTTTCTCTTCATTTGGTTCCTCTCCTTTTTCTTGACAGAGGGGTGAGCATGTTTGTGATGCTGACTGGCACTTGTCATTCACAATGGGTCCATTCACAGTATCAGGTGGCTTCATCAGAAGATGGTGAACGGGGAAATCTGCAGGGTCCCACCTGGAGTTTCTTCTGGTAACTTGTTGTGGTCCTGATTTGGTAGTAATCCTCGGGAAAAAACAATGGCCAGATTCAAAGGGCACAGATTATCTCAGATTACTTTGGTGAATTCTCTATTTTAAGGGTTCAAGATGAACATTTTCCAGGAACAACATATCCCAATATGATAGCAATTGCAACCCACATATTCATTTGAGATCTTTTGAGATGACAGCACCTAGAATTTTATAAGAACACCACAGCCCAGCTGGCATGGCTCAGTGGTTGAGCCTCGACTTACGAATCAGGAGGTCATGGTTCAATTCCTGGTCAGGGCATATGCCTGGGTTGTGGGCTTGATCCCCAGTGTGGGGCATGCAGGAGGCAGCCGATCAATGATTCTCTCTCATCATTGATGTTTTTATCTCTCTTTCCCTCTCCCTTCCTCTCTGAAATCAATAAAAATACATTTAAAAAAAGAACACCATAACTTTGAGTTAGCCAGTGACTTCTACCACCAGTCTTGTAGCCTTGTTGGTATTACAAGCTGATGGTGACTGAGTTATAGTCATAAAACAGTGTTGATGCTGATGTTGTTAGGACTTAGATTGTGCAAACTGAGAATGAATCAGTTGTGATTACAGGCATACCACGTTTTGTTGTGCTTCATCTTATTATACTTCACAAATGTTATATTTTTTATAAATTGAAGGCAAGACCCTTCACCAGCAGAAACATTACAACTCATTCTATTGCAGTGGTTTGGAATGGAACCTGCAATATTTCTGAGGGGCTTGTACTACCATCTATACTGTCTCTAAAAGGCTGCCTTCCTTATTTCAAGGCCTATGTGTTCAAGTTTCTGGCCAAACAAAGAAGTGCAAGACAAGATGGCAAAATTACCTCTCCAAGAACACAAGTTCCCTGAAGAACACAATGAGAAAATGAAATTTGGAAAGTTGTGAGGCATTTTAACAGTGGAACAAATAATTTTTGAGGTTTTTTATGATTGTTCTTCTGCAAGAGTTTTATAATATATCAGTCAAAACTACTCTCTTTCTCCCCTTTTCCTTCCCTTCCTCTCCTCACTCATTTATATAATCTTTCCAGAAGAGAGAGGAAGACTTTCAATATTTCACTGCCTAAAAATAGGCACTCAGATCTTCACAAGACATGCCCAAGTTTTAGTTTGGGCATTAATGGTCAACTAAGTACTGTAGCGACTAGTAGATATTGCATAATGGGCAAATTTCATTTTAAGAGAAAAAATATCTACTGTTAAGGGGGCTCTAAAATCAATGGGTTAGTGCACAAAACCTTGGGTTTTTCCCTCAATTTTTAAATCTGGGTTTTCCTATGGGAGCTGTGAATTTCATGCATTCCTTACTTGAGCCTGTCCCCACCAAATGCCCTGATATAGAGGAAGTACTAGAGACAAATGGCTGAGTAAAGGAAATAATGAGAAACAACGGAGTTTGCTAATGTACAAAACAGGTAAGTTAACTCTCACCTTTTCTATCCTAATTAACCATGACCTGTGGACTCACTTCTTTGAGTTTCTCAGTACTACAGGAATAGGCTTTAGGCAAAATGGAAATATCTGCCCTAATAAAGGTCCGCTCTAGCTCTTTGAGAGCAGGTCTGTTTTTAATGCTGAAAAAAGAAGACTTGTAGAGATGTCCACATGAACAAATTTCCTGTTCTTGATTACACTGTGAGGTTTGAGTTCACACTGAGCCTAGATTAAGAGATTTAATCATTTTTGTTTTTAGAGGAAGGGGAGAAAAGAGGAAGCAAATCCCACTTCTCTTTGAAACTAGAGTTAAGATCACAGTATATTTAAGGCATTTACAAACCAGCCCTGTATTCCACACACTTTAGTCAAAGGTCAAACAACTTAATCTAACAATTCACTCTAATGTCCAGAACAGTTTTGCCCTTGAAATTCTCTTATATTATGAAAAATTGTTATGTTATCTAATGTTTCCGGGTTAAAAAAAAGGGGGCGGGGGTAAAAACAAATTTCTCTCTCTCTCTCTCTCTTGCTCTCTCGCTCTCTTTCTCCCTTGCATTTTTAATCCATCAAAAAACCTTCCCTCACTACTATGTGTAATACCTTAAACAACTTTTTAAAAAAGCATTTTTCAAACCCACACGTGAAGAAAAAAAAAACTTCCAATGTATTATCAACAATAACATGACATGCTCCCCACTTTTTACTTATTTTAATGACGTTCCCTTTGAGCAAAGCCCTGAGATGACTTGATTGAAATGGGGGAAATGCTGGAGGGTCGAGAAGACCTTGTTACTTTTGTTTCAGAAATTTTCAACTATAATAGGATGCAACTGATAATTAGTCACCAACTTACAAACACTAGAGGAAAAGTTATCCACCTCCCATCCTCTCCTCCTCACCCGAGCTTTTGGGAAAACTTGGAACCTTTAGGGAAACTTTGGGATCATATAAC
This sequence comes from Myotis lucifugus, assembly GCF_000147115.1. Classification (NCBI taxonomy): domain Eukaryota; kingdom Metazoa; phylum Chordata; class Mammalia; order Chiroptera; family Vespertilionidae; genus Myotis; species Myotis lucifugus. Next base: position 843,802 of record NW_005871200.1, read on the forward strand.
AAAGAAAACTGTGAAACACAGGAAAAGTTCTGAATGGTGTTTCTCATACATTCCCTGTGAGGATCCAGGGGAGCAGAAGCTGCAAACTGGTCCCCCGAGGAGGGTCTGCTAGCACAGCCTGAAGAGACCCATTATAATAAGGAAAGGTAATTGACGTCTAATGTTTTATCCAAATGAGTCTGCATTCTATAACTAATACTACTGCATTTGTCTTAATGTTTACATATTTTAAATTAATTACCATGAAGAAAAGTGACATGCCAGAAAGATACACCACATCCCCTGCCCAGTTTTAGAAGCAAGACTTCAATGTCTGCTCTGAAGGACAGACTGGTATGTCTCACAAAGTGTTTCTCCTATCCAAAGTAGTCTTACTTCCGCCCTAATTCTGCTTAAAAGTATCATTTCACTTTCTGAAACTCTTTGAAATTCTGCTAATTAAATATTTGTTTGATCCTCCTTTAAAAACATACAAGTAGAAGACAAGTAACTACCAGTAATTGATATGTTAGTGTGAAGAAAGTCAATCAGGTTGTTTTCCTGTTATTATCTAATGGGCATCAGCTGCCCTTAGATATCTATATATATAAAAGGCTAATATGCTAAGTGTCTGACCATCCAACCGGTCACTATGATGCCTACTGACCACCAGGGGGCAGATGCTCAACACAGGAGCTGCCATGACGTACACAGAGAAACGGTACCATGGACCTGGTGCCCACAAAGCAACACTCGGCTTCCCCCAAGTGGAACACAGGCCCCGCCACCACCCTGGAGCAACAGCCCACCAAATCACAGCCACCCCAAGGTGCAAAATGCAGCCCACAGCCCAGCCCAGCCCAGAAAGTGTCTCTGTGGGTGCCGGATAATGACATCATGTAGCAACACCCAGCTTCCTCTCCCTAGCAACCAGTGACTAGCTTACTTGCTGTTTCTTCAGCCCAGGAATACGACTTGCTTTATAGCCAGGTGGAAACATTTTGCACTTTAACCAGATATCTGTGAAGCGTTTTCCCATGCCTCATCTCATTTGATCCTCACAGAAGTCCTGAAGTAGGTAGATAGGAGACTCAGTGGAATCCTATTTTCTTTTCATTACCTGGAAAATGGAGATTTAGAAAGCTTAGAAACTTGACCCAACTGAAAAGAAGTAAGAAATGGTGGACCTTGAAAATGACTTCAGGTTTTCTCACTGCACAGAATATAGTCAAACACTGCTGCAGTTAAATATTTTACCCTTTATTCTCCCTGTATTATCTACAATAATAATCTGCTTCCTGTTGATATTTACTGCTGTATGGCTGACAATTTTCTGAAAGAGAAGTTGGGGTGCTTCACTGTGCTGGAAAAAGTTTAGCTACATCAGAAAGCAGGTCTAATTAAGCAAGTTTGTTCTATACATATAAAAGGCTAAGTTGACTTGCGTATGTATGATACATATAAAGCTCTCACTGGCACCAATTGCACGTGTATGTTTTGATCTGTCATTGCCGATCATGAATTTGGTTGACACTTCTATTATAGAGAAAGGGTGAATAGCGATAGTCATGTTTCTAAAGGAAAAGTCTCTTATTCTAGGAATTCCCTTGGATCACCTTCAGTATATAAGGAAAACCAAGCAAAACTTTTTTTCTAGGAGAATTTTGCATCAGACTGACCAACTTTGGTGCATAGTCATTTAGAAGGAAGCATTCTGGAAACAGTTCATCGGAGCTCATGAATCTACTTTCATCTGCCCAGATAAACTTATGTTCCTTAGCATTTCAGACACCAGCCTGAGGGTCTCAATACTGCTGTTTTGAACTACACGGCAAACATCACAGTATCTGGCCTTTTGGAAATCATTAGTGTCCTGGCAAACCATAGGCCTTATTCTATTATGGCTTTGTACAGCTTGTTCTTAAAGAAATTAGTCAAGTGTCAAAAGGAATACAAAGCTTGAAGGTAAAATATCATATTAGAACTACATGGTGACCTTCAGAAGCAGAGCTGTCTCATTAAAAACATCTTCAGAGGTTATTTATTTCCTTTTTTGGTTTTCATTGACTCAAATGGAAACTTAGCTAGATATAGTATAGATATATAGATATATAATATATGTAATATTTAAACTTAACTAATCCATAATATATAATGTTTCAACTTAGCTATATTATATATAATATAGATTATATAATAAGTTAATATGTAATATATATAATAAGTTAGGAGAATATGACATGATATATGATAAAAGTTTAAATGTTATTTAATTATATTAAATCTTTTTAATAATATTGAAACTGAGTCTAGTTTCAACTGGTTTATATTCATATTTAGCTTTAGAAATGTGAAATTGAGGCTGGGTCTTTCCCAGCCCAAGAGGTTTTCATATGGTTTATTTAACCAGTATCGGTAGGTTTACTGTAGACAATGCATTTGGTGAATGCAAAGATATTCAGCCACATGCTAGGTGGAAATTTAGATCATTAGATCAAGTGATACAAAGGGAATGGCACTAACTAGGGTTAGGGCCTCAGTGCCACTATAAAAATGACATTTTTTAAAAAGCTATTTCTTCGTTTGAGGCTCAATCATTGCCCCATCTATAAAATGAGAATAAGTGTAACATGCACAGTCAATTTTTGTTATTCATGGTAATTATGCTCCATAAAATTGCCATGAACACTGAATTAGCAAATACTAAATTACCGTTCCTAAGGGAAGCAGAGTTAGATTCCAGCAAATCTCTAGTCACAATATTTTTGTCAACCCATCAGTACATACCTTGGTTTATGTGTGTTTCTGCTTAAAGATACCTTATTTAATATATAATGTTGATTCATGAACATTGAACTCATAGCCAACAGTGCTATAATTCATGCCTGAATAAATCTTATCTAACATATATGTTTTCTTCATAAGGCACGTTGCATCACACATCACAGCCTTCTTGCATTTAGGAACATTAGACAGCACTTCAGCATTATGCTTGGGAGTCATTTGAAAAATAAAAACTACCAACAAAAATACAAAGGGAATGGCACTAACTAGACCTTGAAACAGACCCTCTGGCAGCAGGAGAGGCCAAGTCGCCTTGTTTGACCTCAGCTGGAAATAAGCATGATGGGCACTCAAGTTTTGTACTGCTCTGAGCTCAAACATGTCTATGAAAGCACCAAGATTGTTGATTTGGGAGGGGGATGCCCAAAAATAATTTAGCAAATAGGCAAGTTAGCAAATATGGAATCAACAAATGATGAAGATCAATAGTATTTCATGATTGTTATTAAAGATTAAATGAGCAAATAGTTAATGGGTAAGAACATTTATTTATAAATGGTAAAACAGTAAAAATTATGGCCCAAGCTCCTTGACTGTACTAGTCATCTTCAAATTCTTCCATACTAACGAAGTGATGACAATGTCATAGCTTCTCAATGAACAACAGTCGCATGAATGAAGGCTGACTTGTGCCTTAAGCTTCTGGTAATCTCAATAGGGCAGCATGGCTAAAACACATAGAAAGTTACAGAGTTAGGTGACAGTACAAGGCACCAATTCAAGATTCTCTGAACCCTATTTTCCATTTGAGGTACTAAATTCTGAATTGCTGGATATTTCCCTTTTTATCATGTCTAGACAGCGTGGAGTATCCAAGAGGCAGTATTGTTACCTGGTTTGCCAAGGTGGCACAGATCGCTGAGTGAACTGGAAGTGAAGGCCAAATCTCCACACCTGGCAAAAACCAGGGAAAATCGTGTTCATTAAAAAGACCCCAAGTTCCTTGAGTACCTTATGCACTTCATAGGCTTCCAAACACATCACCTCCCATTGTTTCAACAATATTCCAGACCCTTTCACCAGCTGTAAACTAGCCAAAAACATAGGTGTACGGTTTATTTTCTATCAACTGTTAGGTTAAAATAACTTTCCTTGCCTGACTCACTCATTGCTTAGCAAATCTCCTTACTGGTTTTCCATCTTTTCTTTTAAAACCATCATAACTGAAGCTTCTCTAGAGCTTGATCATTAAAATCAGGCAGGCAATTTGGCAGGCAAAGAAAGGGTTTTGATTCTAACATCTAAGGCACATGTGCAACAGGGAACTTCTCAACTTGGAAAAGAATAGAGATTAAAATTTGGCTCAGAGCTGATTTGATCCCTAGAGAATTTTCTTATTCTTTTATCCAGAACTGCTTTTCAACTATAGAGTTTACTCTCCTTCCACCCCATCTCACTCCTCAGTTAAAATTCTGCAGGTTTTGTTCCTTTGACTCTAGAGACACTTTCCTCCTTTAAAATTCCTTCTTTAATTTGAAAACTAAAAAGTGGATACCATTCTTTATGCTGAATGCCTAAGATAGAATCTTTGTTTCATTTTTCTTTTCTGCTCATGTTAAAAAATATTGCTCAGAACAATAAATTTGAGTTTTGTTTATTTATAGGATTCAAGTTAACCATAGGTTTATTTACCCTTCCCCCTCCTTTTTTCATTTTCTAATTAGTATCATCAAAATTAAAGAAACAAAATCACCCATATTGACTATCACCATTTGACCTTCTAAATCCAGAACTCCAAAGCAGTATGAGATGATATATTCTTAAGGCTAGTACAAACAGGTACCCATCTCGCCTCTATGGAACCTTCTTTTTAATGATTCATTTGTCATTAAATCTAGAAGGAGGAGGAAGAGGAGAAAAGGAGGAGAGAGAGGAGGAGGATGTGGAGGAAAAAGAGGGGGAAAGGCAATATGACAAATAAGATCAACAAAAATCTGTAAGTTAGGAAACAGAGGCATGATAGGTGATTGACCTGGGAAGGTCTAAGCCAGATGGGAAATATATAATTCAATCCAATTTACACTGGAACAACTAAAAGACTCAAGAATTGGAGACACCAGGTACTTCTGGAAAATGACATGGGGGTTGGGAGACAAAAACTGGAGGATTGGCTGAATGTCCATTTAAAATGTGCTTTGTTCCCATCTCCTCTCTCAGGTCAACAGTTGACTAGAATTTTATTATATGGAGAAAGTAAAACAGAAATTCTGGACTGAGAAACACTAGGCACAATTAAGAGCAGATAATACTGAATAAAAACAGGAAGATTGAACAAAATCTTACACACTTAATGCTGAAACTTCCTACTCTCTTCATTTACTTGCCTCCCAGGATGCTGGGAACCAGGTATATAGGCTCTAGACTAGAGACTGAAATATTCTTCTGTAGGGAATCTAAACATCTTGAGCGAAAAGACCTAAAGATACAAACAACAGGCTCCCCAAGGATACAGCACAAATAGTCATCCTGGAATGAAGTCTGTCAATGAGACCCACTCATGAGCACAAAGTTTCCAATTGGCCTTTCAGGACCCTACTCTTACACGTGACTAGGCAGACACAGATCAACCAACATCTGGGGAAGGCCACTTACTTTAAAGTAAGAGCCCAAAACTAGCAGGACAAAAGCAACTAGGAGGAAATAAAGACTATAGAGAGAGAAGAAAAATACTATTATAGCCCTAGAGAATTTTGGTGTTTCCCAGTGGTTAGAGCATTGGCCTGCACACCAAAGGGTCACAGTTCGATTCCCAGTCAAGGGCACAAACCTGAGTTGCAGGTTCAATCCCTAGCCCTGCTCAGGGCATGTTTAGGAGGCAGCCAATCAATGTCTCTCTCATATCAATGTTTCTCTCTCTCTCTCTCTCTCTCTCTCTCTCTCTCTCTCTCTCTCTCCCTCCCTCTCTTCCACTCTCCCTAAAAATCAATGGAGAAAATATCCTAGTATGAGTATTAACAAAAAAAAAGAAAGAAAAATCCTATATAATAAAAGCCTAATATGCTCAGTGTCTGGTTGACCAGTTGGCTGTTCAACCAATCAAAGCATAATATGCTAATGATATGCTAAGGCCATTCAACCGCTTGCTATGACGTGCACTGACCACCAGGGGGCAGACACTCCAACCGGTAGGTTAGCTTGCTGCTGGGGTTCAACTGATCTGGACTGAGAAAGACAGACTGGACATGCCCTGGAGCCCTCCCCTGGTCTCTCCCTGGCTGGCCAACCTCCTGCGTCCCTGCCCAGCCCTGATTGTGCACTGGGGGGGGGGGGGGGTCCCTCAGCCTGGTCTGCGCCCTCTCGCAATTCGGGACCCCTCAGTAGATGTCAGAGAATGGGTCCAGGCCAAGGGACCCCAGTGGTGCACAAATTCCTGCACCGGCCTCTAGTACTATTATAATTTTCATTAAAAGATAACACTACTTTGAAACAAGAACAGGACACTACATTTAAAAAGAAACATTCAAAGAATAAGAAAAGAACTCCTAGAACTTAATAATATAGTAGTATAAATGACAAACCTCAATAAAAGACTTGTAGGGAAATTTTCACAAAACATATATAAAATATTGAAAGATGAAAAATAGCAAAAAAGAAAGAGAAAACAATTTGAAGACTATCCTAGAAAATTCTGCACCGATATGACAGGGTTTCAGAAGGAGAAAACAGAAGTAAAGGAATCAGTGAACAAACAGTTCAGGGTTTCCCAGAGCTGAAAGCTGTGTTTCCAAATTCCCAGAGCCCACCAAGTACCCATCACAATGGATGAAAATAAACCCACAAAAACACCATTGTGAACCCTGAGATCAAAGGGAATCTTAAACAGGGGGATGGGAGCATGAGTGTGCGGGGCGGGGGGGGGGAGGTTGGGGGTTAATGGGGGGGATGAGGACACATTTGTAATACCTTAACTAATTAAAAAAAGGGGGAATCTTAAAGCTTTTCAGCAGTTAATGTAGGTTTTCTACAAAGGATGAAGAAACTGCATGGTAGCAGAATTATCTGTAGCATCACTAGAAATTGAAGCAATTATGGCAGTGCCATCAAAATTCTGAGAAAAAAATTATTTCCAACCTAAAATTATATACCCAGTCAAATATCAATCAGACATAAGGATAAATACATTTTTAGTCATGCAAAGTGTCAGAATTTTTACCTCCCATGTTCCCTTTCTCAGGGAAACTCATAAACAGCAGGAATGATAAATAAATTATGGTATATTCATATAAATGAATGTTATACATTAGTGAAGGTAAATAAATATCAGCTACAAGCAGCAGCATACAAATATAGGAACATAATGTTGAGTAGAAAAAACATGTCACAGAAGGACATATATGACATGATTTATTTATATAAAGTTCTAAAGTATGCAAAATTAAGTATATTGTTTAGGATCACGAAAATGTAATAAAACTATAAAGAAAATCAAAGATTGAAAAACACAATCTACAATCATGTTGCCCCGTGAAAGGGAAGGGAAGGCAATGAGATTAGAAAACAGCATAAGGGGACCTGGTTGGTGTGGCTCAGTTCGTTGGGCATCATAACATGCACCAAAATGTTGCCAGTTCCATTCTTGGTCAGGACACATTCCCGGATTATGGACATGCAAGAGGCAGCTGACTGATGTTTTGCTCTTTCCCTCTCCCTTTCCCTCTCTAAAAATCAATTTTAAAAATATTTAAAAATTAAGCTGTATAAGGGGACTTCAAAAGAAAGAGAAATATTCTTTTATATAAACTTGGAAAGCAAGTGCTACTATTGGAGCTAAGATAAACACATGGACCTCTGCAGAATTCCTATACAACCTGCCACTGATGTGTTCTTCTTATAGAACAAGAGTAGAAGGCCTTGGGTGGACAAAGAATTATGGGAAAGCTAAGTACATGTAGGAAGTTGTCTTGTTAAAACAAACATGTAACACTAATGAAACCTGGCCCCACATGGTTCAGTCTTGGAGCTGTAACACATTCAAGAAATACAGTTCAATAGCCAAAAGTAATTTAAAAGGAATTCCATTTTTGCTGTATTTCTAGAAAACCATAATGAGGATCCCAATTCATAGTCCTCAATAACACTTACTAAATCTCCATGCCTCTCCTGTCCCCTTCCTGCACCCCTGCAGCTCCTCCCATGCCAATTATTGGGCTAACAATTAGACTTCTCTTGGTAGACTGGGGGTAGGGGGAAGAGTTCTGTGAACACTATCATCCTAAAAAATTTTTTGCTATCATAAATTAATAAAAAGATTGTATAAAAGACACAACAATAAGGCTTAAGGTGCTGAGAACATAGGTATGAAACTTCTCAGGCTTTATTTTAAATATACTGGTCGATTTGCTCACCCTCCCATCTCCAATTTAACAACTTAGCAAAATCAGAGAGAGACATAGATTAAAGCCCTTCTCTTACCTAATGGTATGAGATAATATATTCAGGGAGAATTTGTGAAGAAAGTATAGATATGTTTAACTGATGTGTTTTAAATAAGTACCAAAAAATTAGATCCAAGACCCAGTAAGAAATGTGCTCCTTTAATGCCAAGTTATAACCAAGAAACTATTTCTGTATTCCAAATGAGTGCTCTGCCATTCCTTCAGCTAACACATTCATATTCTGTGTGCTCTGTAGTGAAAAAGGAGTGCCTGGTTACAATTCACTATCCAGAATTTTATGGCTAGAACTTGGAAGAAAACAGAGTTTCTGCCAAAATAGCTTCCGGTCCAGGTGCTGAACCAATTAACTCTTAAGCAATCAGGCCGTAAAACCAGTAATGGTGAGTTTTCTGAAGTGCTATATGGAAGGAGACAGCTTGGAAAAATAAAGATGAAAATTTGTTTTCATAACCAGGAGTGTTTAAAATCCTGAGAGACAGTTTGCATGCCTTGCTGAAATGAGTGTGACAGTGCAAATTCCCAAACGATCTTATGGTTAAAAACCTATGCGGTCAACACTGACACTTTTCTCCCCTAAATGTAAAGAAAACTATTTTATTATAATGTGTAATTTGACTGTCTATAGAGAGCCCAGTGAATAAATTCACTTTTAAAAAAGAAAAACTATTTAAACATGAAGTTGGCTATTAAAATATTTCATCCAGCTAGCGCATCAAAACAAGAATTACAGCTAAGACTTCTTTTAAGAATTTAAAAATTGGAAACTGATAGTCAACTTGTAGCATTTTCTTTAATCATCTAAAAATATAAAATATAGCATTGTGCTATTTAATAATTTCACAAATAATGATTTAATATTTACAGAAAAATAATGTGGTTGTAAAACTTGATGATATGAAGCATGTGATTCCAGAAGCAAAAATTCCCGGTCTCTCCAAAAATGAAACATCCACCTTTGTCGGTTTCAAAAGTCTAGAAATAAGATCTTTCCCTCTTCACAGCCTCAGGTTTGGTAGACATCACACAAGATATAAAACGGATATTACTTTGAAAACCAAGATACTGAATACAGATCTGCCTTCTTTTCTTTTCTTTCCTTTCTTTTTCTTTTCTTTTCTTTTCTTTTCTTTTCTTTTCTTTTCTTTTCTTTCTCTTCCTTCCTTTCCCTCTCTTCCTTGTACCTTTCTAAGGATAATCAGCGGGTAATTTAGGGCCCCAGCCACTAACCTGGAAATTATAAAGTCTGCTGCCTTTAAAGGCTTTGCTCTGAACTGGCTTTATAGCCTAGAGTAGCTACTTACCATCTATGCACTGTGGCATCTAAAATAATAAAAGCATAATATGCTAATTAGGCCAGACAACTGAATGACCTTCTGGACATCCTTCTGGATGAAGCTGCCATGGCGGGGGCTGAGGCAGAGGTGGTTAGGGGAGATCAGGCAGGCAGGCAGGCAGGCAAGCAGTTAGGGGTAATCAATCAGGCAGGCAAGCAGTTAGAGGCGATCAGGCAGGCAAAGTGGTTAGGGGCATCAGGCAGGCAGGCAGAGTGGTTAGGGGCATCAGGCAGGCAGGCAGAGGGTGTAGGGGTGATCAGGCAGGCAGGCGAGTGGTTAGGGGCGATCAGGCAGGCAGGGGAGTGGTTAGGAACCAGCAGTTCCAGATTGCAAGAGGGTGCAGGCTGGGCTGAGCAACCCCCCAACAACCTGCATGAATTTCATGCACCAGGCCTCTAGTCTATAATAAAAAGCATTAAAATCCACATACTCCATGGAATTCTGAAGATAGGGTTTTGTCATATGCTAGCCTTGGTTCTGATTGGACAGAAAGAACAATGAGATTGTGGTTTGAATAAACACTGAAGTCCAAAGGAGAAGATTTTAATCAGTGATTAAGCAAAAGGAGAAATTTTTAGAAATTTGTCTACTCCAACTCTAATCTTGACATTTCAAAAGGAATACAAACAACAGGCAAAGATCAGCAAGGAAAGTGATTATTGCAAACAGTTATTCAGATGGAATAATTTAAGCAACAGACATTATAGAGCAGGCAAGCAGAAGGGCTGAAGAATAGAAAACAAAGAGAGAGAGAAAGGAAGAGGATTTATTTATGTGTGGGCAGACACTACTCTACTCCACTCACTAAACATTTATCGAGCACTTCCTGAGGCCTGGCTCTGTGTTAAGGGCTGGCAAAGACCCAGGCCCTGCTTTGAGGAAGCTAAAAAATGCAATAGGAAGAACAGCAGGCAGGTGGAGAAGTTGCCCTAAAGTGTGTGGTAAGTGATATTACAGAGATGGCAAAAATGCTCAGGGAGCAGAGAGAAAAGACGAAAACTTTGATGGGGGTTAGCAGAGGTCATGAGACTAAATTACAAATAGTCAAACCTACCATTCTGTCAGGGCAGAAGGTTAACATTAAGTTTTCAGCTCATTTGCATTTTCATACTTTCTACATTTCTCAGACTTTCTACATAATACAGAACGCTGCTCTAGACCCTAAGTATGAGCTTCAGATTCTGTAGGTTTCAAGTGATGCAAACAAAATCTTCCACTCTACCTGAGGTCTCTTGAGTTGTCTATAAAGTAAAACCTTGGCTTTCCTTCAATGTATAGCTTCCGAGTTCTACATTCATTAATTGAAATTCAAAAGATGTTGAATTGGAAGATATTGAACACACACAAAAGAAAAATTTTAATATGAATGTTAACCTACTTGGTGCCTCAATCCACTAGATTTATAAGCTTTATTCCACAAAACAGCAACTCTCATATTAAAGTTTCCTTCACATTGTACAAACACAAAACTTAGTAAGTAAAGAATGAACAATGAAAGATGTATATATTTTGCTGTGCCTCCCAAAATGACCTGGGAGCTATAATCTGAAACACCAGGCAATTAGTGAAAAATACGGGTCTAGTTCTTGACTCAGTATTCCACGGTGTGAAGTCAGACCAACCCAATTGTGTATCCGCTCTGCTAAAGTAAGTCATCTTTGCTTACATGTTCTTTACATGACCAGACATTACCTTATCTTGTTTGTTAAGATGGAGAGCAGGTTTCCTGTGACCTTCAAGCTGTGATGGGAAGAGTTCAGGGAGCTGATGACTTGGCCTCCTCCTCTGGATCTCCCAAAGACACTGCACAGCTCCACTAAGGCCAGAACACCACATCTCCCTGAAGTGTCCCCTGCTGGGATGAATATTTATCCAAAAGAGTACCAACAAGCTCTCCAAGAGATAGTAAAGGCAACAGAAGGAGCCTTGTGCATCCCACCACTTCAGACTAAATAGCCATGGATTAGAGGTTTCCAATGCCACCACAGCAGGACTGGAGAGGAGAGGTCTTAGTGCAACAATGAATGAGTCTGCACCACTTGCCCCAGTGTCCAGATTTAGACAACCCACCTTGAGGAAAAGGGCATAAAAAAAGAAATTCTAGAGTAGAACTTCACAGAAGGTGCCAAAGGAATCATCTCTATCCATGGTCAGCAAATCCTAACTAGCTGTGTTCCCACCTCACAATCCCTTAGACATATAAATAGCACACCTTTATATGTTTAAGCCATATAAAGAAAAACAGAAACTATGGTTAGTGCAAGAAGACAAACTTAGAGCAAAAACATGCTCATGAAGCAACAGGTCTTAGCTTCCCACAGTTACCTCTTCCATTCCAGACTTGGTCAGACAAGAACCCATGATCCCAAGGTTTGATTCTGTATGAAGAGAACATGGTGTTGCAGAATTCAAAAGGCTGGGCTGTGTCAGGATTCAGGAAACAAGGAGGTCAGAGCCTAAATTATAAAGTCAAATGTATGATTTTTATCTACCCTTAAGATTTGGGTTTATTCTTAAGTCCTTAGTTTATGCCATATATCTCACTCATTGCCCACATTTTCTTTCTGCAGCATGGAGCCATGAGGTGCTACAAATACAAATTTGGAAACAACCTGGGTTCTAAGATTTATTATTTTTATTAACAAGCTTGAAACATCTAACACAGCTCTGTGTTTAACCTAATATTTATCTCTATATACATGAGAGACAAGCTGTCACCCAAAGATTCTGAAAGGACATTTTAATTCTTTGTTTATAATTTTGCCAGTTAAAATTGCAAATGCAAATGTTTACAGGGGATTTCAATTTGACTTAATAAGTTATAACCTTTCTATCACCTAGATCAGTAGTCGGCAAACTCATTAGTCAACAGAGCCAAATATCAACAGTACAACAATTGAAATTTCTTTTGAGAGCCAAATTTTTTAAACTTAAACTATATAGGTAGGTACATTGTCATTAACTTAATTAGGGTACTCCTAAGGCTTAGGAAGAGCCACACTCAAGGGGCCAAAGACCCGCATGTGGCTCGCGAGCCACAGTTTGCCGACCACAGACCTAGATAGACAATCCCTGAGGATGACTAGAATTAAAGTAGACTTCGCAACCAGTTCCAGCACAGATCCAGAGCAGAACTACTTAAGTTCCAAACTAGGGTCAGCCCAAACACGGTCTATATAACCAGGGTCATCCAAAGCAGCTGCCAAACCTTCTAGAACAGAGGTTTAGTCACTAATGTGGACACAGCTCCCAGGACTTTGAATCTGATACTCGCCTTGAACTAACTCAGCAACAATCTACCAGCCAAATTTTCATGTTCAGAGTGGGGAACCTCACTGCCATCCCTAAAGTCACTCTGAGATACGACAGAAAGCATACCCAGGAACTTGATCTAGAAGTCACTTCTCTCTGCACTTTCTTCAAAGTTCTCTTGCATTGTTAAGATAGATAGTAAGACTGTCACATACTTTGGGAATATTTGAGAGAATAAATAAACCAAGAATTCTCTGCTCTCTTCGCCTCCTTCAGGCACCAGTCTGCCTCAATATTCTGTGTCCTACCCACCTCCTTGCCTGTGTTGTATGGCCTCGGTTTGATGTATAACTCCAGTATTAAAGGGTGGAGTGGAGTAAAGTGGAAGTAACGTCAAGGGATTGAGAAAGAGAGAGGGAAGGTGGTGTTTGATCTACACTAGAAGTTTCTTCTTCCTCTGTGTAACCACATACCTTTCAGTTTTTACATACAACTTTTGTTACTATAAATAGCAAAGAACAAAAACCTTTTCTTCATCTTTGCTTCATTTTTGACATATTTCAGGCACTGATGCCTCAGCTTATGATGCAAAGCCAAGTTTTGTAGACAAGAATTATGGAAAGTTCACTTTTTGCGTGAATGAGGATAGAAATTTTTCAAGGGAATGGCAATGGCAAGCCCCAGCCTCAGGTTGGGTTTTGAAGTGGACAGTCCATAAATCAGCAAATTTCTGAACATGTGTTGTGCACAGAAATGGACTTGTACCAGCAATATTTATGAAATAAAAAGAAATAGGCAAATAACTTAGGTTCTAATAGAGAAAGGGGATCAAAAGCAAATTTGTACATCTGTAAAAACAAAAATAAGTGAAACTGAAATATACATAATAACATTTATGCAGTATTTATTACTTGCCATGCATGTACACACAAAATTCTCAGCTACACATAGAAATAAGCAAGAATAATACTGAGGAGGAAGTAAAATCTTAAAGTAACCTCTAAGCACCTTCATGCTTCAATACTATGCGCTGGATACCTAAGAAAATATTTTCTAATGAAATAACACATACTAAATACTCAATAAATGCTAGATTCCCTCCACCAGTATTTGTTTTAAATTATTTCTGTTTCACTTGATATTGCTGAATAGTATCCAGAATGTTTGGAATGTTTACCACTCCTACAATCTTAGACTTAGAAAACAAAAGACCTCTAAACCCACCCATATATATACTATGAATATTTTTTTCTCCCATGGAATTACAATCATTTTCATGCAAACAAACAGAGTATTTGGCCAGAGTTATATATGAATCCTTATCTACATTGAGTGGGTTGAGAAATGATGCTTCCTCAGTGTCATTTTGCCATAAAGAGTGAAGCAACCACAACATAAAAGGAAAGAAACAACTTGGGGGAGGCAGGACTTCCAGGATGGCACAGTCAGGACCCCATAAACCCAGTCCTCCAACTATGAAAATACTGGCAAAATTATCTAAATCAACGTCTTTAGAACACTAGAAATTAACCAAAGGCTTACGACCATCTGAAGAGAGTTTACTCAAGAAAAACTACTATACCTCAGTAACAAGACAAGGGTCTGTGACATTTTAACTTGGGCTACTCTGTTTACCACCCTCCCAACTCCATAGAAGTAGCTGTGAAAGCCACCAGCCTTGGAGCCACCAGAGCAGCAGACAAGCTTTGGAGCTCCTCAAAAAGGCCCAGGCCACGGTCACTGTTTGACCTGACTCCCAGCTTCCCGAAAGAGCTGCATTCACAGGGCTCTATGCATTTCACTGACATGGGAGCTGGGAGCTCCAAAGCCTTGTCCCCTGGGCATTGATGAAAACAATCAGATTCAATTAACACTCCAGCTGACTGAGACTGCACTACCAATTGGGGCAAATAAAAGCCTGTCAAAAAAGTATGAAAGGAAGATCTGGAGAATGAGACGTCTGGAGGGGCTTTGAAAAGCTGGTGTAAATTTCCCTGACCCTCATAAAGACCCAATGGGAACTAAGCTCTTTCCATTTCTCCAGACCAGCAGGCATAGAGCCCCGAGAATGGTACAAGCAGAATGGCATCTCTGTTGTCAATGTCATATTGAAAGCTTAATATCTTTCAGGGAAGCCGGCCAGCCTGGTTTCTTGAGGAGGAAGAGAGACTAAATGGTTCTTGATTCCTTCTGGGTATAAGAAAGGCTGTTTTTAGACCTTGAGAAATAGACATAGTGTGTCTCTAGTTATCCTTGTGCTCTTTCCTGAGACCCTTTCTCAGCGCCATCCTGCCAGCCTCTATTTCCCAGCTTTTAACTTGGCTTTGGACACAGACAAATGGTTGGTGGTCCTTTTCCCAGCCCCAACTCCTCAACTGAACCCTCATTCCTTCAGGTCTGGTGTCCAAAGTGATCTCTTTCTATTTAAATCAACCCAGCCAATAGCAACAGTTTGTTGGGAGAAGGTCACTCCCTCCCCAGTCAAGGTCTTCCGCCCTGAAAAGAAACTTGAATATCATGTGATGACAAAGACAGAGACTGGACCAACAGCAGCTGTAAGCCAAAAATGCCAAGAACTAACGACCACCAACCACCAAGAGCTAGGGAGAAGCAAGGAAAGCTTCTACCTAGAGTTTCAGGGGAAGTGTGGCTACTGACACTTTGATTTTGAACTTCTTGCCTCCAGAACTGTAAGGGAATAAATTTTTTCTGCTTTTAAGCCACCTAATTTATGGTAATTTTTACAGGAGCCCTGGGAATCTAATACACCCATTTTGGCTAAAGCTGGGTCCTTCCACCCAAGCTGTTCTGAAATGGTATATATATACCCTCCATCTCATTATGCTTCATTTCTCTGACCTTGTGTTTGCTAGCCACAAAAATTTAAGAGGTAACATAGAAAATCGTGCTCACTCTAAGGATATGGGTGTGGGCCAGGAGACTGACTTGCTGTTATTTTTTCAAAATTCACCAACATTGATGTTCATCAGCCTCATTATTCTAGGATTTACTAGTAGAAAAGCTTCGATCCTTTGTTGCTGGGTAAACTATAATCAGAACACTGGAGTGAGTTTGGGTGGAGGTGTGGAACAGGACAAGACACAAAGAGGGAATTGCCCATTCTGACACCTTTGGAGTAATGTGCTCAAATATCACCTTGATATCAAATCCAGATCAGCTGGGAGGTCTCATCCTCTTCTCAATGCGTGCACAGAGAAACACACATTTTCCATTAAACGCCGAGGTCACCCGCGGGGTGCTTTGGCAGAGCTGTGTGGAGAAGTTGTACAGCACCTGCCTACATATGTTTGGCCCTGTGCCCTCTCCTTGCTTCGCCTCTGATCAGAAGCACATTTATCTGCAACTTTTTTTAAAGTCAGGAAAATAAAATATCTCTCCAAGACTGTTTTGATTTTTTAAAACCAGTTCCAGACCATGCACAGTATTTTGATTGAGTTTCAATTGTGTCATTCTATTGAACTGATTTTGTTCAGATAGAGCACAAAGGAAACTTCACCATGGATGGATATGGACATCTACTGCCGAAAAGCCGAGCTTTCCTCCCATTTCTCCTCACTTCCCTTTCTTTGCTCCTTTTTTCTCTCTCCAATCTCAGGTGTAGCCCTCCCCCCACCCCATCTGATTGGTCTACCTCCCTAATTCACTTAATCCTTCCCTTCTCTCTTTGCACAATAACCATCATAGCCAGCCAAAGGCAGGCCATGAAGTTGGAAAATTTGTTCTTCAGCACATTGTGTTCCCTTTGAAGCACATTCTCTCCCTGCCAGCTCAGCTCCCCTCTCTGGATATCCCACAAGGTGTGGTGGGTCTCGTAAATATCTGAATCCTGGCTTGCCACTAGCTATGTACTCTCTCTCTCTCTCTCTGCCCTGTTTTCCCTATTTGTTCAAAAAGACTTGTTCTTTCCATTTGTTAACTATAGGAAATAATGCCATCCTCAAGGGAGTTGTTGCAAGGATTAAAATGAACAAGTGTCTAAAACTGTGGACACTCTATAACTGTTACCTTCCTCCCACATCTCAGCCCTCCTCATCCTCTGCTTCCTATCTGCTCCCCATCCCAGATCCTGACACTGGCCTTGACCCACAGTGTGATTTCAAATCAAGGTGGAACCTCCTTCAAGAGTGCTTGTTTTAGACTTTATTTCTAATTGATGAATAGAATTCTTTAATACTTGATAATGATGGGAGAGGAGAATCAGAAAAGGAGGTGCACCCAAGGGAAATGCCAGCCAAAGTGACACCACAACTCACAACCCACCCTTCTTTCTCCATCTTGAGCTGCTTTCTTGAGAGAGAGAGACAGAGAGAGAGAGAGAGAGAGAGAGAGAGAGAGAGAGAGAGAGACCCAGAAGATTACAGTCCAGTTATCCAAGTGTCCACTTAGCTACTCTGACCTTGTTCCCTGAACCCCATTTGTAGGACACAAAAGTCAGAGATATCCCTCTCTGCTGACTTCACTCAAACATGTCATAACTTGAGCTCCAAGAAAGAAATAATTGAGAATGCCTGGTCCCTCTTCTCAAGTGCAAGCCTCTGTATTGGAGGAATAAAGGGTTCTATACATGTTTTGGTTCAATAGTTGCCAAGGTATCCTTGCTTTAGACAGACTGACCTGTGTGCCCTAAATGGCATCTGAGGCTTTCCCAACCCTATAAACACTTAATCCAAGCCCTCAATTCCATGGTCAGTGACAGTCCAGACCCTCCTGTGGTTTCCGAATGTTTCTTAGGGTGTGTTTCCATGAGGGCTCTTCCAAGTCTGCCTTCAGTGTTGAGCACATGGTCTCCATCTCACTCCATATTAACCCAGTCACAAACTCAACCCCTTCTTCCTTACACAAAGAAATTCATTCTTGCAAACGGATGTGTGAGTTTAATAACTTCACTGGTCAAGGGGAGTGTCTATCATGTACTATAGAGTGTCCCACTATCCCACAGATTTCTCTTTCTACCTCAAAGTAGCTTTGCTCTCTTATCTCAAACCTTGATGCCAGCCAACATTATGGCCCCCAAAGAGTGAGCATCTGCCTAAGAGAAATGGCTCTTGGCAATTGCTAGGAGAGCAAGTGTTCTAATACACATATGTAGGACAATTCAGCAGAGGAGGCTTTGTATAAGGAAAGAGAAAAACCAGGAGCTTCAGTAGCTAGAGTCGAAGACCATGGGTCTATTACAGATGCTGGCCCAGAGTATGATAGATGCTAAATAAAGAAGATGCAGTCAAGGAAAGAGGGAGGGGAAGAGGGGGAAGAAAAAGATAGAAAGGAAAGTTGTGACTCATAGGCTGGTAAAGGCCTGCTCAGAGAACTCAGGCACGACATTTGCCATCTATCTCTCCACCCTGTTCCCTTATCTGCAAAATGTTGTACTCAGGACTGACTGAGTTCTCATTCACACTTCCTTGATGAAGGTACCAAGGATGAAACCAGTTCCTCCAAAGCAGAGGTACTTTATGTAATGTGTTCATCATTTTGATCAGTTTTTTACTTCAACAGGGTACTAACTAGTCAATCTCAACTGCACTAATGTATAATGAACATCAACATCCTATGTCGGCAAACTCATTAGTTAACAGAGCCAAATATCAATAGTACAACGATTGAAATTTCTTTTGAGAGCCAAATTTTTTAAACTTAAACTATATAGGTAGGTACATTGTTATTAACTTAATTAGGGTACTCATAAGGCTTAGAAAGAGCCACACTCAAGGGGCCAAAAAGCCGCATGTGGCTCTCGAGCTGCAGTTTGTCGACCGTGGTCCTAGGTGATAAATATCAGGGTAATTTGGATATATCATTGGTCATCCCACTGATGGTACAAACTTATTTAGTTGGTCAAGTTGGCTTCATATGGAAGGAAAGATGGAAACATCTGTAGGTAGAAGAGGGCACTTCCCTGATCGTGAACATATCAGTAGCTGTGTTTGCTTATAAGAACCTTTCAGCATGTGCTCATAGTCTGTGAAGAGAACATACACATTTACCTTGGAGGAGAGAATGCATTTTCCAAAATTCATGTCCCTAAATTGTTAAGTCCTACACCCCTCTCTCCTGCCATGTCCTTTTCTAATAAAACCCCTCGACTGTTTCCAATGTGGTTAACAGAAGCCAGTGCATGTTGGAGTAATAACAAAGTTACAGCATGTGCTAATAACTGGCTTGACTTGATGGGCTCAGGTGGGGTAAGGGGGCCTACCTAACACACAGTCATTTCATTATCACCTCTGCAATTCTGGCTTCTGCGAAATATTTACAAAATGTTAAGGAATCAAATCGGTGAATGTTTCTGCTCTTTTGGATTAACAGCCTGATTCATATTAAAACAAATCAAACGAATAAAATTAAAAAGTTGAAATTTTAAAAATAATAATAATAAAGAAGAACACATATTTGCATGCTGATGCGGAGCCTAAAAAAGGCAGGAAACGTGGGTCCTGGATGTTTTAAAGTCTCTGGCTTCCTTGGGCAGTGAAATCTTTAGGTTTCTGCTTATTGCTTGGTATTGAGTGATGAGATGATGAAGTAGAGGGTAAGCAAAGATCCTCCCCCACATGCCTTAAGACAAAAGGCCAACCCAGGGGCCCAGGATGTAATGGGACATACCACATGTCATTTAGAGCATCCTTCCCAGGTTTTCAAAACATTGGTGTGACCACAAGCCCTCCCTGTTGTCACAAAAAGAGAAAGAGGAAGGGAGAGACAAAGACAGGAAGAGGGATGAAGGGAGGAGGAGGGGGAGAAAGTTTGAAAAAGTGACTCTTGAGCTTCCTACAGTCAGGCTTTTTATACGTGACTTTCAATGTGGGTTTTCTGTGAATGCTGCTTCACAGAGGAAGAAAATGAAGGAGAAAGCAAGGGAATTCCAAATGTCAATTTTGAGTGAATGATTAGATTATCCTCCATCTTTACTTCATCCCTACAGCTTGTACACACACATGCCATTGATACAGATAATCTAGAACTGAGTTTAAGAAAAAGAAAACATAAGACAAATGCTTGGAACTTGACTTAAAACAAAGCGTCAAGTGAGAGATCTTTCTCCATCAACAATAATGCAAACAATGTCTGAGAAGACCCACAGAAAAGTCTGGACCAACTCAGCTCCAGCAGCCTCCTAAAGCAGCCCCCCGCAAAGTATTGGGGCTGGAAAAAACATACCCCAGGTCCTGCCAACTGCAGCCATGATCACAGCAATGGAGTTGGAGGAAGCAGAGGAAGAAGGTGAAAGGGAACATACTGCTGCCAGATTCTGGGAAGGGGTTGCCAAGACCAAACACACTCAAATTACCAGAAAATTTCACCCTGCAGGAGATTTGGTGGATTCGAGGCAGAATACACAACCTGCACACTTTTAAAGGGTTCTGTTATCAAAGCCAGAGCAACTCATGACTGTCAATAACGTGCTTGTCAATTGCAAAGGCAAATACTGGTTTTTCAAGCTGATTGCATTTAATACTCATGACGTGGACTCTTTGAGTCTCTTTAGGGCAGACATCAACAAACCTCTTCTGTAAAGGTCAGAGAGTATTTTAAACTAATATTTAGGCTTTACAGGCCATGCAGCCTCTATCACAATGATTTAATTCTGCTATGGTAGCCACAAAGTATCCTGTATAACAAAAGGCTAAAACAGCAGAACAACCAGTCACTATGATGCGCACTGACCACCAGGGGGCAGATGCTCAATGCAGGAGCTGCCCCCTGGTGGTTAGTGTGCTCCCACAGGGGGAGCGCCGCTCAGCCAGAAGCCCAGAGCGGCAGCACTAAGGATGTCCAACTGACAGCTTAGGCCAGCTCTCCGCAGGCCATCAGTCGGACATCCCCTGAGGGCTCCCGGACTGTAAGAGGGTGTAGGCCAGGCTGAGGGAACCGCCCCCCCAGTGCACAATTTTCATGCACCAGGCCTCTAGTATATAAATAATTGAGTGTAGCTGTGTTTCAATAAACCTGTATTTACAATAACAGACACTGGCCAGATACAACTTATAAGCTGTCGTCTGCAGAGCCTTGCTGTAGACTATCAACCTGTAGCTCCAATACGCCCAGGATGGCTGATCCATAGTTCACAGTGGATGAGAACACAGGTGGACTTCTCTGTTAGTGACATGCTCATGTACTCATTCATATCAACTCTCAGTACAACACTCTGGTAGATTCAAGGTGGCTGCAAAATCTATGAAACCCTTCTAATGGAAAAGGTCTCTATCCTCTCCTCTTTAATCAGAACTGTCTCTGTGACTGCTTGACCAATAAAATACAGCAGAAGAAATGTTGTGCTGGTTTCCAGGGCTAGGCCCTAAAAGACTGGCAGTTTCTCATTCCTGAGGTTATTTTTTAGAGCACTTTCTGTGGTGTCCAGCTGCCATAATGTGAGGAAGTCCAAGCAGCCCCATGGATATGCCCATATGGAGAGGAATAGAGGCTCCTAGACTACACCCTCAGCTGGGCTCCAGCCTGGCCCCTAAAGCTTCCTTCACAAGATCTTCCACATACTCCGTTGTCTGCTGTTCAGATGCAGAGGGTCCAGTAGGATACTCCAAAATCTTGGGGAACAACAAAGCTACTAGATGAAGAAGCTGGGTCCCTGAGCAACTGAATGGACCAGAGATGTGTCCCCCAACCTGGCCCTGTGAACCCACTGCCACTAATATGCATTGAACTGTGACAAACCTTTGCTTATTAAGCTACTGGCATTTTTAAGATTGTTACAGACTCCCACCATTGGCAGACCCTAAGAAAGAAGGAAACAAGGAATGCAGCTACTCTGGACAAGTTTACAGCCAGACAGCAGGACGGGAGAAATGGGAAGAAGCTGCAGTATTTCTATAGACAAATCCATAGGGTTCCATGACTGACTCACTGTGAATCAGAGTCTTTGTCTTCTGAAACCTAAATGAGAAGTGTGGGTTTTGGGTCATTGAAACCTTCTCAACAGTGGAGCTCATTAATATGGGTTGACCAGAGGCACTTAAATGATGGGGGTCTTTCCAGAGCTGGTCCTCCCTGAGCTGTGACTGAGAACCATTGAAAGCTTTGCCCCTACCCCACATACACACAATGCCTGAAATTACTAATTACATCTTTTATTAAAAAACATAATGTCCCAGTAGGTATGGAAAAGTTATCTGAAAGAACTTACCTTCGGGCCTGAGGTCAGCAAACTGTGGCCCCCAGGCCAAATCCAGCCTGCTGTCTATTTTTGTGTGTTCTGTGAGCTAAGAGTGGTTTTCACATTTGTAAAAGGTTGAAATTTTTCAAAAAAAAGAGAAATGTATTCTTTGACAAGTGAAAATTATATGAAATTCACGGTTCAGTGCCCCGTGAATATTGGTTGATTGGAACACAGTTATGCAGGTTTGCTCAAATGTCATCTATGGCTACTTTCTCATGACAATGGCAGGGTCAAGTGAGAGATGCAGGCCCTGCAAAGCCTAAAATACTCACTATCAAGCCCTTAAGAAAAATAGTTTGTAGGCCTTTGCTTTGGACCATTGGGCCTGTTAATACTTTATACTGAATTAATGTACCGGATTGGCCAGCTCTCCTAACAAGCTCTGAGGAAAGAGTACATCGTCCTGATAGTTTAATAAGGAATTGGGAGGTGGGATGAAGGAGAGAAGCAAAGAGCTGAGGAGTATGACACCACTCCTCCCAGAGTGAGTGACAGTGAAGGGTCCCAGAGCATCAGAAGTCACCGGCCCCTGGGAGAAGGATGTCTGACCCAAGGAAGAAGTCACTGAACAAAAGGAAAGGAAAACAGTGGAAAGCAAAAATCAAGATGTTCCTTGAGTTAATCCCAACTCCCTCAACCTGTAAGCATATCCAGTGGTTTTAATGTTTTATTCAAGTAAAACAAACTGATCAAGAGTTGTGTATAAAGTAGTTGTTTTAAAGGGGTTTTAAAAAGAAACCCAATGAGTAGACTACCTCATTGTAACACGCATTTTCCTGTTTTCTGAACATTATTAATTCAACCCTAGTTCAGACCTGCTCTACCAGTGATGGGCTCACTAGTCCTGTCTGGGATTCCAGCTGACCTCCTGTCTTACCTGCTGCTTCATCAGAAGCCAGGGTCTCATCCTGGACCTCCATGGAGTGGAAACAATAAGAAAAGCCTCAGAAAGGTCAAAGGATTCCTCATTCAGGCCAGCTCTGGAGCCATATCCTCCTTGAATTTGGCTTGGGTAGGGCCAGGAGGGCCAGGAAGGGATTGGGAAAACAGAAATCTTTGTTCATGCTCTGAGTTCCAATCTGACATCAGCCTGGAGTGACAGCCTGGACAGCTGGCAAAAGTTGGCACTTGGACGCATGTAGATTAATTTCTAGATTTGATCTTGGTAATTTTTACTTTCAGATGGTTGGGGAAAGATTCAAAGTAATAACCATGATTCATGAGCTTTTTCTAAAAAATAATAATAATAATACAGATTTGGCATCTGTGTGAATTTCAACTACAGAGACAAGTAAAGAAAACTAAATGAACCTCTGCCATTCCCACTTCTTCCACATGAGTTTCCATGTCCTTTCATAGACACCCCACCCTCACTAGCTCCCTCATCCCTTTAACATCCCCCATCCCACAACTCTTCGCTAAGTCACTCAGCGACCAGTCTATCCTAAGTTGTCCTGAGAAGACTGCAAGAAGCATGCTTTTATTAAAAATAAAAAGTCAACAATCCTCTAAAAACCGTCAGTGAGCTTCATAAGGAAAATGAGAAGTGCTGTCCCAAATGCCATCGGCACTTAATGCCCAATAAATGCTGGCACCTCATATACCAAAACAAAGATGTAAAATGAAAAGAAACTTAGGCTGTTAGGGCTGGAAAGAATCTGAAGCATAATTTAACTCAGTCAGGCCATTTCACCAACTCTGATGCAGTGTCATCTCTGATACTCCCTACCTCATCTAGGTTTTCTTTCTGCCATCACCAGCCTCCCCAGGTATGTTGTCTTCAGGAGGATACAAACTAACCAAGCATTTCACCTGTGATCATCATAACTCTCCTTATGAGCCTTTTCTGTTTTGTGTAAAATTGCATTAAAGTTTCTCATGGGATGCCACAAAGGTGTTCCTTGCAGAATAGAATCATTAAGCTATCATTTTCTACTAAGTGTGACGCAGCTTAAATACCAACCTAAACTGTATCCCTTAAAAAAAAAGCTTAGGATAATCCCTTTAACAAAACAATAATAGGTTCCCAATCTATCCAATTTATTGCAGATTGTTGATGTTTACAACTAATTGGCTTTTATTAAGGATATTTCCCTAGTTTCAGCAAAGAAGTGGCTTTATATATAACTAAGTAAGACTATAAGTTAGTCTATAGGGAACTAAGACTAAAACTAAATGCAAAAATGAAAGATTGGATCAGTGAGCCAACTTACCACTCACTTCACAGGAACCCATTCCACTTCATGCACATTCACAAACTATGGTTTGCGTAAATTGAATTATATAAATAGGCATGTATATTCAGCCTAAAAGCAATGGGGATGCAAACTGAGAAAGGGTTAGGCAAAGATGTGGGTTGGATATATCCACTGTAGAATTACACTAAAGTGAACATGTCTAATTTTATTATTAAACACTATGTATAATACAACCAATTTTATTTTGCATATCATGTACTGACAGTGAACCAAATAAACAAAATAATTCAAAGCCTCGGTGGCCAGGGTGGTTTATTCCAGCTCACTGTATTAGTGGAAGTGGAACTTTACAAGCAATGTAGGTCATGTGAAAAATGCAAACTATTCCGGGTTAGTATCCCGAATTAAAAGAATAATGTTATATCTATTACAAAAAAATGTTTACTGCTAATAGGAGAGTCAGTGATAGGGCAGAAAAAATGTCTCGGGTTCAAAGACTTGAAGGGAGGGCTGATACGCAAATGATACATACAAAATGGAATATTAATTACTGGGGGGAACCAGAGGACAGCCTAACCGTGATGGTCAAGCTCTCTCCATTGCTCCATTCCCAGCTGTTTTTATTAGCTAGAATACACAATTGCCTTTAAGAATGCAAACAGACATATCAATGGTAATGTTTAGCAAACAGTAAGATTGTCAGGTCTTGGGGGAGTTTGCTTTAGGCCATTGAGTCAGCAGCAGGTAATAAAATGTAGATATTCACCCTGTGAATATCAAAAGGAGTCCTGGTCAGCCATCTGCCAGACTTCTCACATTTATATCAATTACTGTTGATCTTGGTCTGCAGCATAGGAGAGTCAGTGATAGGGCAGAAAAAATGAATTGAGTTTGGAAAAAGATAAACTACAGGTGATTATTGGCTAAAGCAACTTGTCTAGGTGTGACTGTCCCCTGGGGCGTGGGTAATACAGAGCTGCCTCTATCTCCGTGGTTTTCAATGCTGACTGTACAGCTATCACCTTAGGACCATTTAAAAATACACATGCATAGCGCAGCCTGGTCGCTCAGTGGTTGAGCATATATATACCTACGAACCAGGAAGTCACGGTTTCGGGGCACATGGTTGCAGGCCGATTCCCAATAGGGGGCAGCCAATCGATTATTCGCTGTCATCATTGATGTTTCTATCTCTCTCTCCCTCTCCCTTCCTCTCTGAAATCAATAAAAAAATATATATATTTTTTAAATATCTGAGAGCACGTCTCAGCATCTTTATTAGAACAGGCAGCCAGTTTCAAGAAACACTGCATCTCTTATGGAGACCCTCCAAAGTTTAAAACCCTCAATTGGGCTACACGCAATAACACAGTGGTCAGGGTAACTGGAGGCAGTAGCCCAACAGTTATGAAAATTGCTTCTAGAATCTTCTTTGCTCTAACAACCTGCCTTTGCAGGGAAGACGTCTTGATTCACCACCCATTCTCATTCCCAATCCATGCACAAGTTTTTTCCCAGCTCCAGTCTCTTGTAAGATCTGCTAGAGAGATGGTTACCAAATGAAAAAAGAAAGTGCAATATACAGAACTGAGAGCCATCAAAGTGCAACAACTTTGACAATTATTCCAAGAACACTCTTCTGCTTGCATAGTGCCTAGGCTGAGGGGATATTCAAAGTGTCCTTGGGTTGTCCTCCAGGTGCTATGAAGATGGCTGGAATTTCTTTCTTAAAATAGTTTTAAAAGTCTCATAAGTAAGTCTAGAAGCCTCATTTCTAATAAGTTTTTATTTCTACCACTGAATTCATGAAAAAGCAGAGATCCAAAGTTATGTTCCTTAAATATACAATATTTTCAGTCTTTTAGACATGTTGAAGATCTGTTAACTACCAACAGATGTGTTATACAATGGTTTTCTTTGGACAAAATTAAAGCTATTCATCCCCCACCCCCACCCCCACAAACTCTCTAGCTGCTTCAAGGTATCTTGAGCCCAGAGCTTAGCTAATTGAGTGCTTGCTTCACTGTGGCAAATTGCAATATGCTTTAGGTAGTTCAGCATATTTTCCCATAAAACTTGCCCCCTGAGCTGATCTAGTTTTTCTTTCTTTTATTTCTGTGATTCACCCAAGGATTATTTTATTTGGGAAACCATGGTGCTAAGAATAATCATTGGCCAACTGTAGTTGAGATGCATTATTAATCCTTAATTTATTCTTCTGAGGAAAGTCATGCTCAAGCATCCTTTCATTCATTTTCCATAGAGAGCTAAGCTTTTGGTCCAAATCATATTAATGGTAGCTTCCCAAAGGGAATTCCAGCCTGCTATCAGACTCAGGCACCACAGGAATGCAGGTGAATAAGAAGAAGCAAAATCTGAATCGAGTCAGAAGCTCTTGGACATTACATTCACTAAATAACCTCTCAGCAAACCTATCTAATGAAAATCAGATCTCATTCAGAGGAGGAAAATTTGCTTTTCTGGATAAAACATAATTGGTCCCATAAGATCTATTACCCCAAGAACTAAAGGTCCTGTCTACACAGCACTAAATGAAGTGGTCAATGAATTTTGCCAAAATTCTTAATAAAAAATTTAAAAAAAAACAAAATATTCTCTTAGAATTCAAATCCTTTTAGGCTACATATTGGAGAGAGTGACTCATATTTATTAATGGGTTTCAGGCACACTTGTTCCTTGATCAAATAAATACGCAGTTAATCAACAGATATATTTGAATGCTTACTATGTGCTCAGTCAAACCTGTGCCAAGTCAGAAAGGAGATCTGGAAGATGTATAAGACTGATGTACAAGAAACCAGGGTTTCGCATGACTTCTGCTTTCAATTATAGGTTATGATGCAACGTAACACATACATGTTTTGAAATTTGGGAGTTTCTTTTTTTTGTTACAAAAGAAAATCAAAGTCATCTCCATTTTGACTACCAGAACCTAGCATAATGCATGACACATAATAGGTCTTAACAAATATGTGTGGCATGAATAAACGAGTAAATAAATAAATGAACCTTTGCTGGGCATACAAAGTCCACTAAGCTAAAAGGTTATAGTCACAAAAACACTCTCTTAAGTGCTATTATACTTGGTACTAGAGCTTGTTCGATCTTTACCAAAATCCTTGTTTTCTTCTCCCTGAGCACACAGCTAATCCTCGTTTTGCAGCCTCCTTTGTCGTTAGTTTCCATGTGGCCCTGGGATGAATTCTAGCCAATGGAGTGTGCGTGTAAGTGGTATGAGCCTTCCAAGTCTCACTCAATGAAACCTTCCATGCTCCTCCGCTTCCAGCTAAGTGGGATGAGACAAGCACCTTGGGCTTGTGGGCCATGGCAGAGCCTCTGTCAGGCGGTGCCCTTGAATGACAGACAACTTCCCACCAGCCCGAGATGATACGTGTATTATTATTGCACTTTTGACAGTGAGAAAACGGAGTCACAGAGAAATTAGTCATTGATAATAAGAGGCAGCAAGCGGTCTGAACTGGAACACACTTCTACCTCAACCATCATTCTTCCTCAAAAACATTCAAAATGCTTAAAGGAATTTCTGAATCATGGATCTCTAACCTCTTCCAGGTGACCATTCCTATAACCTGCAATAAAAGTGATCACCTCTCCCAACATGCCATTCAGGGGGTCCCCCTCCTTTTACACCCTTCCTTTCCTCTCATAGATGCAATCCTCCCTGGATGTGCATTTCATGATGGCATACCTGCTTAGGAGGGCTATCCCAGGTCTGCCATAGCTTGCTATCTTAAACTAGCTGTTTTGTCTACCCTTCAAACAAAGCCATAAAGCCTGTTCAGTAATAGGCTTTTAAAAGCAAAACACAACAGAGTTCAAGTAATGTTTTCTTCATTTGAGACAAACAAAAAAAGCATAAACAAATCTTGAAGAAGGTTGATAAGAAAGTCACAAAAATTTTTTTCTGTTTTGCTATAAAAATGTTCACACTCAAGTGGTCAGAAACAGAGAAGTAGTAACTGTAGAACTGATTTAAAGGTTATATACAGAAATGCTCAAATATTTCTGTGACTTATGGTAACACTTAAGGTGACAGGCATGCTAGAAATCAGAATGTTCTCTTTAACTGAGATGTCCTATTAGCTGAGGGTTAATCCATTTATTCAATATAACTTCTCAGGACAGGGAAGTCTCTGAGCTGGGGTCATGGAACTGAGCCTCAAGGGTGCCCACAAAAGTGCACAGAACTTTAAAAAGGCCTCATACAAAGGAAATGTTTTGGCTGAGGGCTTGATCACACATAATCCTCCTAGAGGAGAAATAAATATCTTGCCCCTGAAACTCCTCACATGCAGAGTTACAGAAACGTCACAAAGAGTACAGATACGTTCATGAGGACTGTTGTGTATTTCTCAAATCAGGTGGATTTAAAATCTCAGAGACCACAGCTGGCTCAGAAAGCTAAGAGGGAAGATAGCTGACCGCAGGTTCCAATTTCTTGACCTAAATTAAATTATGTGCCTTCTTGACCTAAATTAATATGTGAAATCTCTGTGGGAACTTTGTAAGCAACATCTTTCCTTTGAGGACATCAGAGCTGATGTTTTGTCATTTGGGCAACAACTTATCCCATATTCTGCCTTTGGCTTCCATGTTCTTCAGGACACCTGCTCTTCTAAGGTCCCAGCACTAATGACACAGCAACATAGACAAATAGCTGCTTCCATTGAATATTCAGAATAAAATTGGGTATACTCAGTTTTCAATAATTAAATATTTGAACAAAATGTCAGCTGCTACAAATATTGCTATTAATTGTATCACTGTTTAACAAAAGTCTTTAGATAAAACAAGAAAACTCCACAGTAAGTTTTGGATGGAATTGAAACACAGGTGATCCCAAAGTCAATTGGCTGCTAACGCTAGAGAACATTCTCTACTTGACTCTCAACTATCTGTCACAATATGGACAGGGAAATAGTAATGATATGGACTTTTAATTTTAAAATCATTTTATTTGCCTTTGTAATGGATTTTAAAGTATTATTTGGGGCCAGTGGGCCACTACCACAATAAGTCAGGAAGAGATATTAGAAAGAACCAAATACAAAAAAGGATGGGCCTGATCAGCTCACCCTTGGAAAACTGCTAGTGCATGCCAGTTTTCACACATGGGTGGAAAACACAGAAACAATAAGGAAACTACACTGAGTTTTTCATAAAGTTAAATTTATTCAATGTAAAGGATTCTAT
This sequence comes from Myotis lucifugus, assembly GCF_000147115.1. Taxonomy (NCBI): domain Eukaryota; kingdom Metazoa; phylum Chordata; class Mammalia; order Chiroptera; family Vespertilionidae; genus Myotis; species Myotis lucifugus. The sequence goes on from NW_005871200.1 coordinate 873,233, forward strand.
AACTTTAAGATTATGTCATTTCTGTTCTTTTGGTGTGTAAATGTCTTTTTTATGAAATGACATAACTATATGAGATAGTTGCCAGTATTTTGTCCATAGTTGGCAAAAAAAAAAGTTAGCAATTCTGCCCTAACCAGTTTGGCTCGGTGGATAGAGCGTCGGCCTGCAGACTGAGGAGTCCCGGGTTCAATTCTGGTCAAGGAATTGAACCTTAGTTGCATACACATCCCCAGTAGGAGGTGTGCAGGAGGCAGCTGATTGATGTTTCTCTCTCATCAATGTTTCTAATTCTCTATCCCTCTCCCTTCCTCTCTGTAAAAAATCAATAAAATATATATATTTTTTTAAAGTTAGCAATTCTATTCTACTAGGGGCCCGGTGCACAAAGATTCGTGCACTGGGGATGGGTCCCTCAGCCCAACCTATACCCTCTCTAATCTGGGAGCTCTCAGGGGAGCCCTCTTCAATCCAGGAGTTTCTGTCTGTCTTTGCAATCACATGAACAAATTGTCTGAGACACCCTCCCCCCTCCCCCCCCCGAAACCCAGTTTGGTTTGCTGCTCACAGAATAATAGAGGCATTTTTTTTCTTTGCTTCATTGGTGGAGATTTCCTGGAAGTTTTAGGATATCTTCCCTTTAATTTTTCCTAGGCACTCTGATTTTACTTATGTCTCTCACCTTTGCTTTCCCTCCACCCCCCACCACAACAGTAACTTGCTCCAGGCTCACTTTGCTCTAGTGTCTAGGAGGTCTGTCTGCCACCAGAACTATGATTCCAGCATTCCTGGTGCTCCTTCATGCTCTGGGCTTCCTCTTCAGGTCCTGGGGCTGCCACCAGAACTACTACTCCCAGAATTCCTGGTGCTCCCCGTGCTCTTGGTTTTCCCTTCAGCTCTGTCTCCATCCTACGGCCTCCCACTCTGCCAAGTCCTCCAAGCCGCCAGCTCTCCCTCTCTGCTCTCCATCTGGTGGATTGGGAAGCCAAGTTCCCAAGCTGCTCCACTCTCTGCCGGCTCTCCTGCTCTGCTCTCCTCCCAGCACCTGTGTATGCAAATTAACCCACCATCTTTGGCGGGTTAATTTGCATACTCACTCCTGATTGGCTGATGAGTATCACGGAGGGATGGTCAACTTACATGTTTCTCTTTTATTATATAGGATACCAAAAAAAATATGTATTTGAAATTCTATTGGTCCATGGAATCCAAAGTCTAAGCTAGTCCAATCTCCCTCCTGTAACTTGAAGCTCAGAAGAGGAATATGAGGTTTCCTGGATGACTCTCAACATGAATTATTTACTCATGGGTACCATAGTTTTCAAGCATAGAAGTATTTCCTGAGCATCTTCTGCATACTCAGTACAGATCTTAGGAATCCCACTGAAGAGAAAAAAAAAGTTCCTTCCAAGAAAGAATTTACAGTCTGGTTGAAAGGCAACAAGCACCTATGTGAACTAGAAAGAAAACACACGCACACACACACACATGCATATGCACACATATTGCTCAGGGTGTGATTGTGTAGCAGAGAATAAGGGCAATTGATCTATTAAGAACTAAAAGGTGAATATGAGCCTAAGTAACACAAGAAACTATTCTTGAGTTGGTTGTTAATGGAAGATAGTTGTGTTGGCTAAAAAGATACAGAGGACTTTCTGAATAGATAGAAATGCACTAAAAAGAAATCATGGAGAGAGTTGTGGTACATGTAGATGTGGAGGGAAATAAAGTGAGAGGCGTGGCTATCATGGATAGGGTGCTGAGGCCAGAGGAACTAGACACCAAGCAGCCCCTGACAGAGGCCTAAATGAGACATGAGTATAAGGTCCAACCAGGAACAACGGGGCAAAGAAATATCAAGGAGGATCCCCGAATTCATCCTCTCCTACCAGTCTCAAATCAACAATAAACCTCTGTCAAAAATCCATTGCTCTATGGATCAATTTAAGTTTTAAAGGCATCAACCTCAGTTATGAACCATCACAGTAATTCATATGAGCAATGAGGCTAGTATAATCTACATTATGTCTTTTCATCTCGGGGCTTTATCACTCCCAAGGGGACAACTGGCTTGGGGTGCATGAAAAAAAATTAGATATTATAATGGCTTATAATACTATTTATGACAATACTATTTGGGACAAAATATTATTTCTTAGTATTTTATATTTTATTTCTTTTATTATGGAAAATTAAATTCATTTTAATTTTATTTTAATTCATTGATTAAAATTTAATTTTGTTTTCTCCTTAAAGAGGTGACAATAAAAAACAGGTTGTAAGACATTGGTCCTAGATCTAGAATTAGCACCAAATTTCGTTAATGATGTTTCGTTAATGATGTTCTCTTACATGTTTAGTAATGAAGATTGTCTTTAGTGTCTCTGGTTCCCAACTTGAGCATTCCTTTCCTTTTCTGGTCTGTCCCTGGTCCAAAGTTCTGGTACACAACCTTTTATACCCAGGAAAATATTTATGATATAAGCCATCTATACATCAGAGAAATTTTAAAATAAGATTTGTCTTTTGCAGACATTTCTGCAGTTTAAAGCTTTCAAATGAAAGGTTTTAGAATAAAACTATTGCTTCATCACATGGACTCACCTCTACTGTGTTCAAAGCTCTCTGTCCAATGAGCAGACATTCTTCCAGACATGCCAAATGGCCACTGCCCTTCCTACAATACTTAGACTGCACTGCCTGAATGCCAAGTCCCAGGCTCCACAGGGCATTATGGCTAACAGGGAGTGACATACTAGTGGTGGGTAAAATTTATTAAGCTTTTACTGCGTGCAAGTCATTGTTCTCATTACTACACATTACCAACTCCATTAATCCCCAAAACAACTCTATAACCAGGTACTATTACTATCATCCCTCTTCTATGGATGAGGAAACTGAAGCAAGACAAGTTATACTACATGCCAGTCACTGGCCCAGTAAGTGCCAGGCCAGGACTTAAACCATGCTGGTTTGACACCGGAGCTTGCTCCCTGACACACTCCACATACTGCCTTGGAAACTGGCTCGGGGTTAGGACTCTGGACCTGGCAGACCTGCATTCAAATCCTATCACTTGCATTTTGCACCTGATAACCTTGAACTAATTACCCAGCTTCATTTAATAGATCTATAGATCCAGTCAAAATCCCAGCACCTAGGCAGTGTGGCTTGATGGTTGAGCATCGACCTATGAACCAGGAGGTCATGGATTGATTCCAGGTCAGGGCACATGCCCAGGTTGTGGGCTCAATCCCCAGTGGGGGGCATGCAAGGAGACAACTGATCGATGATTCTCTCTCATCATTGATGTTTCTATCTCTCTATCCCTTTCCCTTCCTCTCTGAGATCAATAAAAATATTTTTTAATGCCACAAGTTATTTTTGGATATTGAAAAGTTGATTAAAGTTTATATGAAAAGACAGAAATCCAAGATGGAGGTGTAGGTAAACACAGTACTTGCATCCTCCCATAACCACATCAAAATTACAACTAAACCACAGAACAACCATCATTCAGAACCGCCTGAAATCTGGCTGAACAGAAGTCCCACAACTAGAGAAGTAAAGAAGAAGCCACAGTGAAACTAGTAGGAGGGGCAAAGTCGCAGAATGGGCTGGTCCAACACCCGCCTGTGGTTTTATGGGTTTTTTTTTTATCAGGAGGAATATCTCAGCTGCGGCGGCCTCCTGTGAGGAGCAAGAGGTGCCAGCCCCACACCAGATCCCTCAGCCCAGGGTTCCAGTGCTGGGAAGAGAAGTCCCTTATCTTCAAGTTGTAAAAGCCAGTGGGGATTGTGGCTGAGCGATATGAAGGCGCTGGAGTTCCAGGCAGTTCTGTTTAAAGGGCCAGCACACACACTTACTTGGACTCACTCCCTCTGGGCTCCAGTGCTGGGGCAGCAGCTTGAAACTGGAGTGAGGTGGGATTCAGGTGGAGTGGGGCAAATGGGGAGGGGGGGGGGCAAAGGGGAGAGGGCATCTTAATACTCTCAACAACAAAGATTTAAAAAACGCCGAAACCGGTTTGGCTCAGTGGATAGAGCGTCGGCCTGCGGACTGAAAGGTCCTAGGTTTGATTCCGGTCAAGGGCATGTACCTGGGTTGCGGGCACATCCCCAGTAGGAGGTGTGCAGGAGGCAGCTGATCGATGTTTCTCTCTCATCGATGTTTCTAACTATCTATCTCTCTCCCTTCCTCTCTGTAAAAAATCAATAAAATATATTTTTAAAAAAAAGATTTAAAAAAACAAAAACATTTATACAGAGAAGCCAAAACACAAACAAAAACAAAAAACAAAACACCAGAATATCCAACACAATATTAAAGGAAAAGAAAGTTGGAGGACTAATATGCCCCAACTTCAAGACTTACCATTGGATACATCATTTTCACCCAGAACCCATAGTTTACATTGGGGTTTGCTCTTGGTATACATTCTGTGGGTATGAACAAGTATAATGGCAGGTTCTCATTGTAGCAAATAAATTACTGTGGTGCAAGATGTTGAATGTGGGGAAGGTTATATGCAGGGCAGAAGGGAATATAGGGGAAGTTTCTGTACCTTTTCCTCAATTTTGCTGTGAACCTAAAACTGCTCTAAAAAATAAAGTCTATTTAAAAGGGGGGAAGTCAGGACAGTCTTGGAGCTTGAAACTAGAAAGAGGGAGGAAGACGAGTCTTCTCTGTCACCATTCTTCTGAGCCAGAGGAGCAAACATCCAAAAGATAGGAGCTGACTCTAGGTTGCTAGGAGCCACCCAGACAAGAGCAGAAAAAACAAATGAGTCTGTCTGGGCTGACCAGATGTGCTGGTGACCGAGAGACTGCTGAGACCTCTGCTTCCTGGCCTGAGTCCCATCACAGAACAAGCCTTCCCCGGGGCAAGGTCTCTACCTCTTCCCCTCATCTACAGCTTCCTGCGTATATGAGAAAAAGATGTGAAGGGTGTACTAGTTACACTCTTGCTGCGTTCCTATAACAATATCAGGAACAATAAGCATCACTTCAACATAGACAAATGGCTACAAACCACTGAGGGGGCTCCAGGAATAAACATCCTCAAAGAGCCAGGAACCAGGAAGCTCTACTTCCTGGAATCAAGTTCAGGCCAAAAGGCCTTCTCACCTGGTAGACTCAAGCATGTCCCATAACTTGTAAGAGCTGCCAAAAACCCAGATCAAAAAAATATGTATATGAATTAAACAAGAGGAGAGAGGGAAAGAGAGACCAGAATTTCTCCCACGACCCTAGGAAAGGCATTTATAAGCAGGACCCTTAAAAATAAGAGGTTGCCATCCAAATGCAGACAAAGCTCTTTCCCTCCGGTGACTGCATTTCATAACTCTTGCACTTCCTAATGTGGAGCCACGCCACCTATGAGGTCATTTGTTTTCCCGAGAACTATGGAGCTTGCCAATCATTCAGACCACAGGCACTGGCCAGGAAACATTAAGCCCCTTACTACTCCCGCTTAGGTCAGTCAGACATTAGAATTCCATACGGTTGCCTTAAATAAAAAAAATAAAAAATAAATAAAAACTATGCTTACAAAGATAAAGAGTTCCAAATGTTTCCTAATGGTATGTTTGTTTCAAATCATATGTTTTTAATTGATGACAAAATAGCCTGAGTTATAATTATTCCAATTTGACATACTATCCAAAAGCCGAGAGATAACATGCGGAAGTGATGACTGTGCTATTGGTGACATATAGAGTCAATCTGTTGATTCAAGACATAAACAGAGTCACACAGAAAGAGAAGAACTGGTGAACCACAGATCCAACTGGTGAACAACAGATCCAATTTTCATCACGCCTGCTCCTAGAGCAGACTGGTTTCAGGCCCTCCAGGTGAGGAGCAAAAACTCCCTGCTTTGTGGAAAGACTCTGGTATTAATCGTTTATACTTTAGTGTGCATTTGACTTACTCAACTCCACACTCTATTTGCATTTGAAATCTTATCTGTAATTAGGAAGTAAAAGTTTTATGTGGTTATTAAGGGAATTTGAAACCTCAATGAACAGATAAAATCAATGTGGAAGGAGCGACTGAGAAATCCACACTATGTTTAAGAAAAAAGGATTAACCAAGAGTATTTTTTTATTTTTTCTTTATTTTTTTCCTGTCACCATTTATCCCATCTATATCCTCTCCCACCTCCACTCACCTCCTTCCCCTCCCCTCCCCCACAATCACCACACTGTTGTCCATGTCCATGAGTTCTTTCTCTCTTGTTTTTCTTTCCTTTTTTCTTTTTTGCTCAGTTGCATACTGCTGATGATGCTGACTCCTTAGCCTTATAACCAAAGGATCTATTGCAGGATTTCTTTCTTTTGTCAAGTCTGATCAAGCTGCAAGGATTCTTTTGTTGTTGATTTGCTCTTGGTAAGCACTGCTCATTTTTCAATGCAGACTTTTAAGTGGATAAACTGAAACAGTAACTGGGAAGACTTATGCTTCTCTGATTTCACCACTGAGGTTTATGTCACTTCACCAAGTGTAGATATAAAGTTACAGACACACATAAGCTATTGGGTTTAGTGAAGTCCGTAAGCAATATAGACTATTCCTTAAATGCAGTACAACCCCATGAAATTCATATTTTACTAGTAGAGAACATCTGAACAATAAAGACCCAAAACATTGTCTAGATGGGACTTTGGAATCTTGGAGATCTCTTTCCCAAGACCTGATCATTCTCTAAAATATGAACCTCTGCCTCCCCTGATCATGCTAGGTTCACTTCAGATTTATTTCTGAAAAGGTGTCCCTTTTTTCCAAAGAAAGAAAACAGAAATAGAAAAAAAAAATGACTTTGGTCAGGATCAATAATCAATATCACCTAGAATGGCAGTGAAAGATTATATAATTTTCTCCTTTGATTTCACTCAAGTAGGCCTGAAATTCACTCTGGATAATGAGGGTACAGCATTTTCTTCTTTACAAGTGACCTTCTGACAGGCACCCTGGCATAGGAAGCCCCCACTGGTCTTTTTCCCATTCTATAACTAAAGCCAGCACTACAGTTGTGAAAAGAGAAGTCAATAAGTAACAGAAAAATCTTTTTAGGAATCACTTTTATTTCAAGGTAGCTACAAATCTTACTGTGTTTCAGATTGAGCTTAAAACATATCACCTCTCACGGAGTTTTGTGGAGGAAATGAGGTTGGTAAGTGAATATTCCTTGATGTGAAACCCAAATCCTCCCTGAGAAGAGAAACCTGACTCATGTTGCTCGTAGATACAATGCTAAGCATCAAATTTCCAGGAACTCTATCCATAATAAAAGTCTATTCTCTGGGAAAGAAAAAGTAATCATCTGTAGATACATGTTCCAGAACAAAATTAAACCATTAATTGAATGAGATATCTTCCCTTCCTGATAATAGATGACTAAAATAAATACTAAAATGTTCCAATGAACATTGCATGAAATAATGAACCAATTTCAGAAATGATTACAGAAACTTTGTTTTATTCCTGCACGCATGCTAGTAACATTTATTAAATATCTACCGTATGCGGAAGACAGCCTCAGAGAATGCCACATTTCAGAAGGAACATAAGACAAGGTCCCGTCTGGCCTCAGCAATATGGTTACAGATGCAAAAATAGTAAATTAAAAATTATCAAATCCCTTCAGTAATGTTCACCTGTTGGAGAGAAGTATTTTCTGAATCCAGTACAATTTTTCTCCTATAGGATACAATTTTAAGGCTAAGGCCTCTTGTGGCTGCATTGGGTTAAATGTTGATAAGTAGACATTCTATACTCAACAACAGATCTGGATAATTTGTAATGTGCACAAATTGTCTGCCTATCAGTTTTTGTTTACATGAACTTCAATCATGTGTATGCAAAGAGACTTCCTAAAATGGTAAAAAAAAAAAAAAAAGCAGATTTCTTAAGTAGGCAAATACTTCCTCTTAATGATTGCTATATATTTGATTTACTAGTAATGTCTCCTATTAATAGTTCAGAAGTAAATATAAGCTACTTATAATTATCATAAATTTTAAATTCCAGAAGCCCTGTTCAATAAATTTATATTTGCATAAAAATCACATGTAAGAGTAACTGCCAAAGTGGAAATGAACATAACAGCTAACCTTTTCTTCTGTGCTTACTATATGCCAGCCTCTATGCTTTTGTGCATACTGATCTCTTTTAATCAACAAAACCTTTTCAAAGAAGGTATTCTGTTTGCCCCCACTTTTAAACAAGTGGGAACCAGTAGAGTCTGAGAGCTTAAACATTACTGCCTGCCCTCCAAGCAAGAGATACAAACTGCAATTATGTTGATTTGTCACTTTAAGGCACAACTTCCGCACATTTACATAAAAGTGAGTGCCTATGAAAATATCATTCTAACACTTTTTGCTAGTGTATACAAATAGGATCTGACTTTAAATGATACCACCATCACATCCTGTCCTATAATTTCCATCCCATAGTCAACCTAGAAATACATGTTCCTGGAAACAGCTTGACTGAAGACAACCTCTGCCCGACAACAGCAGCGTGCTTTGCCTTTGAGAGCCCTCCTTCCTAATGCCCCCGGTGTCCTTGTCTGCCCTCCTGTTCTGTCATCACTCAGGTTCATGTAGTCACAACCCATGCCTAGACCATCCCAGCAGGACCCTCATGGCTTCCCTGTTCACACTTCCCTTTGCTCACCCACTTTCTGCCTGTTCCCTTCTAACTACTACGCCTTTCCCCAAAGCCAGGCTTTTAAAAAGTAATCCACACTGGTTTCCTCCCATTTACTTTCCACTCCCTGAGCTCCAGTTCCTGCCCCCTCTTTGTTTTTTCTCAGACTCCTTTGTGCCTTCTCCTCTTTCTCCCTGTGTTAATATGAGTGTTGCCCAGGTCCATCCTGGTCCCCCACTCTCCCTACCCCTCACGTTCCCTGGCCTACTTCATCCACATAGGCCAGTAATTCCAAAATCTGTATCACAATCCTGACCTCTCCCTTGAATTCCTAACTCACATCCAAACTCTACAAGATACCTCTACCTGGGTGTCTCACAGGCCCGTCACACTCATGATTCCCACTCAGCCGGACCCTGCTCCTCCTCCTACATCCCTTATTTCAGGAAATGACACCTTCCAGTGAGTCCACGGCACTCATATCACTCTTGACCTCCAGTCACTTATTTCAGCAGATTTTTTCTCCTGAAATAATAGCTCATGAATCTATCTACTCATCTCTAGGCCTATGACTATTAAGCTAGTGGGAGCCAGCAACAACCCTCACCTGGACTACAACAATAGCTCCTCAATGGTTTCCCTGGTTCCAGCCCTGCCCCAGGGAATGCTGTCTTCATATGCCATTGGATTGTTTGCTAACATGTAAAGCCTGATTGTATCAGTCTCTTGCCTAAAAGTGTCTCAGCAACAACCCATCATTTCCCATGATACACATTGCCTTTTCACAGAACCCAATCCATGCAGGCTCTCTTTGCACTCCAAATTTTCAGGGCTTTGTTTGTGCTATTTCTCCTGCATGAAATGCTCTCCCATTCTCTGCATGGTGAACCCGGAGGAGATTGGCAGTAAGATCAGGGAAAGCTTGCTGAAGGTGGGGAAAGATACCTTTCTAACAAAAGAAACATGCAATGGAGTACCACACACAAAATCCTGGACACCCAGCCCATGTCAGCACAAGCTAAACTCCCCCTGGACAATTACGGTTTCCACTGACCCTGTGCACAAACTATCCTGCTCCGAAAACTATCTGTTTTCTGCCCATTTTATTGCCATGTGTCTAAGTTCCTTGGAGGCAAACCATGTCTTAGATCATTTTATATTCCTGCTGTCCATGCCAATACAGCATTTTACACACAGTAAGAATCCAATGATGTAATCTGACAACATCTGTTGACAAAAGCATTCTGAACCAAGCCCTTCACCTGTCCTCTGTTTGTGAAACAACCACTGTGATGTGACTTGGACATCATCTTTATGGGGGGAATGTGTATTTGAATTTTTATAGAAGACAAGAGTTAATGGTTAAGATTTCACTCCCTAGCCCGACTCTCCACATACATTTGATCCCCACAATATCCCCCAACGGTAAGGCTATTGTTGCCATCTCACAGGAGAGGGTGCTGAGGACCAGAGGAGACTCAAAGCAGCTCATTAAGAGAACAGCCAGAATACAGAATCATGCAGCCTGGCTTCAGACTCTGCTCCCCCTGTGCTCATGGAGCCTGCCGGCAGGGCCCAGACTGCTAAGCTATTACTGACAGTTTTGTTCCTAAATTCCACCAGCTATAAAGCACTCTATCCTTGCTCTCCAAAAATACACTCTCATCTGAAAAGACTAACATGAAAAATATGTAAAATTAAAATTACATTTAAATACAATTTCTATTGAAGAACTTAAATCAAGAATTTATCCACTTTTACATCTGATTGATCATAGTTCATGATAAATAGGGAAGAAAAAATTGACTGGACCCTTCAGGAGGCTGTAGGAAGAAGCTTTCATTATAGTGAGATTAGAAGCAACATAAAATGTAATGCCCCTAGTCCTAGCTGGGTTGGCTCAGTGGATAGACCGTCAGCCTGCAGCTTGAAGGGTCCCAGGTTCAATTCCAGTCAAGGGCACATGCCCAGGTTGTGGGCTTGATCCTCAGTGTGGGGGGTGCAGAGGCAGCCAATCAATAATTCTCTCTCATCATTGATGTTTCTATCTCTCTCTCCCTCTCCCATCCTGTCTGAAATCAATAAAAATATATTTTTTTAAATTTAACGCCCCATCAGACTTATAAAAATGAGTGGTTTCATGTATGTGGAGGATGATTGAAAAATTTGCAATGCATGGTGTCCATCCCCTGCACATCCTTGTTCCCCTGAGTCCTTGACACCAGTCCAGGAAACGGGTGCTCCAGCCTCATGCCCTCAGAGTTGAATTGTTGCTGTAGAGATGCAGAAATTACCGCTCAGTTTGAGTTTTTTTAAATTATACTAGCTTACATATACAGGGTGGGACAAAAGTAGCTTTGCAGTGCTCATATTGAAAATAATACAATCTATACATATAAAAGGCTAATATGCAAAGTGTCCCTTTGGGAGTTCTAACGGGAGAACAGGAGTTCAATCGCTCGCTATGACATGTGCTGACCACCAGGGAGCGGTGCAGAACATGGCAGGTGACCAGTGGGGGTGGCAGGGCACTGAGGGAGCGAGGGAAAGAGGAGGCAGGGAGGTGGGGAGGCAGGGAGGCAAGGGTACCTGATCGGCCCTGATCGCTGGCCAGGCATAGGGACCCTATCCATGCATGAAAATCGTGCACCGGGCCTCTAGTGAGTAATAAATAATGTGTTTACATACAACTGTAAACCTCCTTTTGCCACCACCTGTGTATTATGTAATATATAGGGTGTCCCAACAAAAGGTATACACACGCTTTGAATAATTATATATAAGGCAGTGTTTATTAAAATACATTTCACTGCCTGACCAACATGTCTTAGTGGTTGAGAGTCGACCTATGAACTATTCATGGTTCAATTCCTGGTCAGGGCACATGCTCTGGTTTCAGGCTCAATCCCCTGTTGGGGGTATGCAGGAGGCAGCCAATCAACAATGTTTCTATCTCTCTCTCCCTCTCCCTTCTTCACTGAAATCAATAAAAATACATTTTTTAAAATAAAATACATTTCATTTTCAAAATTGAGCTATCAGCTGTTAAAGTGTATATGCATTTTGGGGACACCCTGTATATGTAAGTCATAGAGGTTTATAATAAAACAAACTCCAATGTGCCCAACATCCAGTGATCCAGGCTCAGGTTTTGATGTAAAAAATATAATGTTGACACTGGGGCAGTGGGGTTTTGCCCAGGGTGGGAATGACGGGGGGGGGGGGGTCAATTGGGGAAAAAGAAGACATATGTAAAACTTTAGAATATATATATACTAGAGGCCTGGTGCACGAAAATTCGTGCACTCGGGGGGGGGGGGTTCCTTCAGCCCGGCCTGTGCCCTCTTGCAGTCCTGGAGCCCTCAAGGGATGTCTGACTGATGGCTTAGGCCTGCAGTCTGGCCTCCCGCTGTGGGAGGAGACACGGGAGGGCTGATCAGGGGACAGCACCAGCTGGCCCTGCCC
>NW_005871200.1:885536-942914 GCF_000147115.1 Myotis lucifugus
CCCATTGCCCCTCCGCCGCTGCCGGTCGCCACCACCCCCCCCTCCCCCCATCACCATCCCCTCCCTCTGCTCGCTGGCATGTGGCTTGGCTGGCCTGGAGCTGCCTGCTCGCCGGCCCCGCCCCCCACCAACCGGTTGTTCCACTGTTCGGTTGATTTGCATATTACGGTTTTATTATAAAGGATATATATGTGTGTGTGTGTATATATATACATATATATATATATATATATATATATATATATATATATGAATAATTGTGGGGAGGGGGGCAAACAGTGGCTTTATGAGGATGGTTTTGAACTCAAAACCCTAAATCTTGCATTGCTTGAGGCTGGTTTAAACAATAAGCACAGAAGCCATAATATTGGTATAATGAGTTTGTCAGTCCAGATTCAATAAAGATTCCATGAGACAAGGAAGTTGGAGAAATATTAGAGGGGCAACAAGAGTTAGACACTGATGACAATTTCTTAGAATCCCCGGGCCTGTGTCCCTCACCCCCTTGGCTCCAATGGGTAGAGTTACAGAACACCCAAATAAGTTTGGGAGTCCCAGAGTTACTGCATAGAATCCTGGAAAATGATGCCATGACCTTGGAAAAGGGGCAAAAGAAAAATCTTGAATGGACTGAGTTTTAACCTTTGGTGACTATACTTGCATGGCATTTTCTAATATTTTATTTTCTGCAGTGATGTGGATGAAGAGATGGAGATAAATTCAAGTCATAGAAAACTAAAGATAGTTTATTTTATTTTATTTTTATACACCTGCAACTGTAACTAAGATATTTATACTTATATATTGGTAAAATATTTTTTGAATTTTACTCTAGAGACATACAATTTGAGAATATTGTATAAAGTGATATGTGTAATGGATCAGGCCGATGGAGCAAATCAACGTACCTCCACCTTTTGTTAATGTGAAGCATTTGTCTGGGAAAGGAACTAACGGTTGGCTTATTAACCAACTCTTGAATACCATAGAGATGGAAAGTTAGAGTTATCTACTCAATCTATCTTTCCCTCAATAAACTAAGATAATTTTTCAAGTGCCTTCCAACCCCAGGATTCCAAAACTCTGCTCTCCCTGTCCTCTGCTCAGGAGAAAAGTTTAGCATTTGGGGTAAACTGAGACCACTCAGTGGCATTTGCTCCTCACAGTTAACACAGGAAAGGCAAAGGCTTCCTCCATGCCAAACATCGTGGGCTCACAGCCACCCCTCTCAGCCAATATTACTCTTTCTGCTTTTAAAACCACTTATGATTTCCATCTTTTTACAAAACCATGAAAAGCAAAGGAAAGGAAAGCATGGACCCTGTTTCCAGCCAACCCACCTCTTCACAAACATGCTTATAATGTAAAACTTCAGACAATGGACAATTAACTCAAGTTGTTTTGGCCTCTAGTATCTGGTTTGTGAGAGCCCTCAGACACTGGCCTGTCTCTTTAAGAAAAGGATCTAATTATGTGCAATCATTTACACAGTGTGTGTATGTTTAAATGTTTTGTTCTCACAGATTTCTAGAGCCCAGGCATCTATCGCTTCACTTTGTGACCCGTGTGTGACAAAGTATGAAGAGTTTGTGCAGAAATGAAATTTTTAAAAAAAATTGGAGTTGAAATCCCAGGCAGCCACTGACCTAGACAGACAAGCTTATGCTCTAGAGAGGATGACAGATATATGCCACAAAATTCCAATAGTGTTGTGAGTGCTCTGACAGACATAAACACATGATATTATGAGAGCAGAAGCAGAGGTGTTGGGGGTGGGGGTGTCAAGAAGTGATCCTTAAAGAGAGGATGCCTGAGCCAAGTCTTAAAAGAGAACTAGGAGCCTGCCAGGCAAAGAAAAGTGCTTATTAACTGCTGAACAAGGAAGATCAGTTACACCATCCACATGGCTACGCAAGGAAAGCACACATCATCAATCGCTGCGGAACGGGCATGAGAATCCATCCTGAAGAAGCGTGTCTCTGGTGCTTTTGATGAAAAGTGTAGTAGAGATCTCGGGGGGGGGGGGGGGAGATAAAAGATCAGAGAGACCTACAGGTATCAGAACCTTGTCTCTCCACTGTCCATCCACTCAAACTATTTTTATTGGACAGAACTGAAAGAAACATTGTTGGCAAATAAAATACCTACCAGAACATTCTGGACTGCTTCAAGCTGCATACATGCTTAAACTTTGACCTGTACAGCACAAATCCATATTCAAGTGGTTAAGGGGCCATATAAGATGAGCGCTTGTTATGAATGAAACCTTGGTGATTACATCAGCTACACTAACCCAGAACAGCTGACGGCCATTGCCAATATCATGCTTTCAGCAATCAGCAACATCTTTGGTACAGATGTCAGGAAAACCATGTGCCAATTATGCCGTAATGATGAGAGTAGAGGGCCTGGCTAGGGAATTCTCATTTCATGTCTTCTTTGAAAAAGCGTCTCTTAAAAGAGGGCAATATACAATATATACTGTGCATCCTGTCACTCCTTTTGGCTTGAGCTGTGCTCCTTTTGACTCTGTGGATCGGTGAACTTTCTCATCTAAGAGTTGGGATGGTATAAGCTAAAGAGTTTTGGCACACACAAAACCCACTACATTCTTGAATGCTCAAGACAGCTTTACAACATCTTAAGCTACATCTGAACAAACCTGTTTCTTACTAATACTGTCAGTCTTTTTGAATACTTTTTCTACAAAGGACAAGGGAAGAAAAATATCATTTGTTAGTTTATCAGAACCCATCTAAATTTAACCCAGTGGGGGCGGGGTGGGCTGTAAGGAATCAAGGGGAGAAAAAAGGGGACATGTGTAATACTTTCAACAAGAAAGGTTTTTTAAAAATAAACTTAACTCAGTTCATTGGACCATCCTTTCCACATTCCACTTTGGGGGACTGGAGAGACAAAGAATAGAAGACAATCTTTAATAGGAAAATAGGTATTGCACACCCTGGTGTCATGTTGGACTAAAGTGCTTTTCTCACATCTTCTGTAATGGCAGAACTGTGCAATTAAAGCACTTTTTTCCCAGCAAATATTCACCAAGCTCCTACTGTATACTAAGAACTGTCCCCAATGAGGGTCCATGTCTAGAAATGTGAACCTCAGACACAATATTTTCAATCATTAAATAAAGGTTATCTTTATCTCATGAAGGTTACGAAAATGTTCAAGTAAGATTTCCATCAATAAGGAAACAAACACAAGTGGATTTATTGTCAAGCCTTAAGCCAGTGGTTCTCAACCTTCCTAATGCCATGACCCTTTAATACAGTTCCTCATGTTGTGGTGACCACCAACCATAAAATTATTTTCATTGCTACTTCATAACTGTAATTTTGCTACTGTTATGAATCGTAATGTAAATATCTGATATGCAAGATGTATTTTCATTGTTACAAATTGAACATAAAGCATAGTGATTGATCACAAAAACAATATATAATTATATATGTGTTTTCTGATGGTCTTAGGCGACCCCTGTGAAAGGGTCGTTCAACCCCCAAAGGGGTCGCGACCCACAGGTTGAGAACCGCTGCCTTAAGCAGATCATTCCATAACAACCACTAATGTCCTCTGCAGCTTTAGTATTTGTAACCCTTTAGGTAATTTCAGAACTATTTTTATTTTAATAACTGTATGGGTCAAGGGGCATTGGATGAAGCAAAGGGCCAAAATAAATCAATGCAAGAAGAATGGGGAAGAGGAATTGCTACAGGTAGATCTCCAGACCATGAAGGTGATGTACCTTCACAGGCTATCTAAATGTAGACCCCACGTACACTATTGCTTCCAGAAACTGCTTCCAATAGAAAATTTTATAGGCATTTTAAACTCTCATAGGTGACTCCCTGAAAATATCACAGTTGGTAAAAAAACATATGTGTTTCAACTCCTTCTAACTTGCTTTGGTGTTAGCTTATAAAAACTCATAGGTGTATATTGGACTCATTAAACTGAGGGACTCATAAGCACAGGCTCGATCAGGGCAGGGTGCTGACAGGCATTATACATTATGCAAGCTTCCCCACATCATTCTGCCAACGTGCTTCCATTTTAATCCAAAACATTCCCAGCTTGTCAAATACTAGGCCTCCCTGGAACGCATAAAACCAATCATGCCACCTCATGCAGAAGTTCTCTGATGTGGACAGATTTCCACTGGACACTGTAAGGAACCCACAATCCCATTTTCACATGTTACTGCAAATCAATCCAAAATTCTGTCTCCAGAACTCACATAACAGTAAAACAGTAACCCCGGGGGGTGGGTAGAAGACGGTGGACCCCAAAGCATGCTGGTTTGACAGTTATCAAGCACCAGATTTATTCATCACTGACCAAAGCCAGTGAATATTCATGACTCAGACACAGAGAGTTCATTTAAGAACTCACTGGGGGTAAAGATGTACATTTTTATTTATTCATTTTATTTGTTTGTTTGTTTATTTGTTTTTAAAATCTCCCAGGACTATCAAAATCATATTGAAGCTGAATTCAAAAAGGTACTTTCAAATCTCCAAATTTTCTGAAGTGGCCACAGAGAGAGCTCACATAAAATACTTAACAATTTCATGTTGACAAATTGGCATGTCGAGACAATTAGCCTCTTTGTAGCAAGATGGTGGACAGATGGAGAGAAGAGTCAGGAGTCTGATTGTTCTACAGAAGTCAATAAGACTGAGTCTAATAGAGTTAATATGTCAAAGAAGGGAGAGATAAGAATTGCAAATCTGATGGAAAACAGCCAGGCAGGAAACACCAAGGGAAGCAATTGAACTGTGGTTGAAAACAGCATGAGTAAACTTTGTTCTAAGACATGTGTGGAGCTGGAAGCAAGACACCCAGGAAGAGTGATTATGAGCCTTACATAGGAGGTTTATGACACAGGAGGTCTAAGCTGCACAGTTAAAGGCTGGTGGGGAGGTGGGTTCCTCAGGATGGAATATGAGCTCTCTGAAAACCTCATGAGAAGAGGCAGAAGAGCTCTGAACTCAACAGAGGACCCTGAAGTGGTAAAGTGGAAACAAAAATAGTGATATGCTTCCTGCAATTAAAATAAAAGATAGAAATTGAACCAAAAATTGAAATCAATTTGACTAATATCTAGAGGATGTTCAAAGGATATTCACTAGTCATCATATAGCTCTCAAAATGTGCTCATTTCTGCCACTGGTTATGTGCTTACTGTAGACCAATCTCTCAGTAGGAGAGCCTAGAGATAGAGCTAATAGAAGTGTGTGTGTGAAATGTTTGTGAGCTCAGAGGTAGGATATTATACTGTGTCAGGTCAATTTAGTTTTTTTCCTTCAATAAATGGATCGTGTTAAAAGGGAAAAAATATTTCCAGAGAATTTGATTTCTCCAAATCTAACACTCTTATCAATAAATGAAGAATATATGGTCTAGATCAGTGATACCTGTGGGCCACAGCACACTGGTGTACCCCAAGAATTTTTAAAACACGCAATACCTGACTATTTATTTGAGAGCATTGGTCTCTTTTCCCTTAGATGGCCAAATAAAAAAATGACAACAGCCAACACAATAGCCATCTGGTGTGAATGAATCAAAATTATATACCTATTCTTTGTCAGATCAGCAAAAAGTATGATTTTGGGGGGGGGGGTGCCACAGAATTTTAGAATTATGTGTGCCAGGAGATGAAACATGTTGAGAATCATATTTCCCATGTGTGAGTACACACAATCAACTAAACAGCTAAACCCAAACTGTGGTTATGCTCAGCATCAGCCTAAGGATGTCATTGAGTAGGATGGTTGACATCATTCATGGCTTTATCGACAATTTGGCTGACAGGATGTAGCCTAAAATCACTAGAATGTTCAGCAACAAATTGGGCCTAAAGGGAACATTATAAAAAATAGGAACCAAATTAATCTGAATATATCAGGCAAAAATCAAAAGAATGTTGTTTTGGAATGCTTACAGATTAAATACAAACACACAACTGGATTAGGCAAAGATTTCTGATATATATAACATCAAAGGCACGATTTATAAAATGAATAAATAAATGTTAAAAAATAAATAAACATCAGAATTTTAAATTTTTCTACTCTACAAAAGACAATATTAAGAGAATGAAAAGATAAAGCACAGATTGGGAGAAAACATTTGAAAATCATGTATCTTATAAAGAACTTGTGTTTATGAAGAACTCTTAAAAACATCTATAATAATCCTATATAATAAAAGGCTAATATGCAAATAGACTAAATGGTAGAACAACCAGAACAACCAAACCGAACAACCAGTCGCTATGACGTGCGCTGACCACCAGGGGGCGTGTGTGGAACATGGCAGGCATTGGCTGCAACAGGATGGTGAGGCAGGTGAGCAGGGGGTTGGGGGGAGCCAGACCAAGATGGGGCACTGGTCGCTGTCATCAGGGCGAGCCTCTGGTGGTTACTGAAAATTCTTTGCCAGGGCCAGCGCCAGAGCTGACGCTCACACCCACTGCCAGTGCCAGCCCAAATGGCTTCTCCACCTCCCCTGATCCTGAAGGGTGATTGGGGCTGGCAGCCGCCTCTCACACCCACTACCAGCAATGGCCCTGCTCGCATCCGCAGCCAGCGCTGAAGCCGCTGCTTGCACCCGCTGCTGGTGCCTGGCACCGGTCCCAATCACTCAGCACCAGTAGCAGGTGCGAACAGTGGTTGCCGGCCCCAATTGCCTCCTGGGGGCTTCTCCACCTCCCCCTGCTCCTGAGGGACAATCGGGGCAGCAGCTGCTGCTTGCACCCGCTGCTGGCATCGGCCCGAATCACTCCACACCATCAACAGGTGTGAGCGGAGCTGGCACCAGCAGTGCATGGCAGCAGGGTTGCTGGAAGACAGGGGACCAGGGGCTACTATGGGAGGGGCTGGGCGGGGGCGTGGAGGATGGGCCAAGACCCGCCTTTGTGCCCACTACAGCCTCACAGCCCACAGATCCTTTCAAAGTGCACGAATTCATGCACTGGGCCCCTAGTAAGAGCATAATATGCTAATTAGACCAGACATCCTTCCAGACGACCTTCTGGATGAAGCCAGGGCTGCAAGGGAAGCCTGGGTCCCGGGTACTGGAGGGAAGCTGGTGCTGGCAGCCGGGGGAAGGAAGGCCTACTCTTGCAGGAATTTTGTGCATTGGGCCTCTAGTCCAATAATAAGAAAAGAAATAACAGTGTTTTTAAATGAACAAATACTTCATTAAAGAAGACATAGAGATGGTAAATATGGACATAAAATTATTTTCATCATCATTATTCATTAAGAAAATGCAAAATTAAAACCACAATGAGATGCCTCTACACATCTAGCAGAATGCCTATAAAGTTTAAAAGATTGAACATAGCTGGTGTTGGCAAAGATGTGGGTGACATGAAATGCTCATACACTGCAAGTGGGAACACAAAATGCTGTATCCATTTTGGAAAATAAGTAGGCAATTTCTTAAAAAATCAAACCTACATTTATCTGTGATACAGCCATTCCAACCCTAAGTATTTACCCAATAAAAATAAAAGTATATGTCCATATAACTATTTCTACACTAATTTCACTGCAACTTTATTGGCAATAGCTAAAAACTGGAAACAGTCCAACTGCCATTACCAGGGGAATGGATTAATAAACTAGTGGCATATCCATACAATGAAATACTATACAGAAATAAAAAGGAATGAACTGTTAATACACACTACAGCATGGATAAATTGCAAAATAATTATGCTAAGTGAAAGGAGAAAAAAAGAAATGCGTATTGAATAAATCTATTTATACAAAATTCTAGAAAATGCAAACTAATCTAAAAATGACATTGGGCAAATAAGTAGTTTGAGGGATTTGAGAGGTGGGAGCCATGGGGCATGAGAAGAGTAGGAAAGGGCAACAGGAGAGTGGGGTTATAAAAGGGCACAAGGAAACTTTTGGGATTAGTGGATATGCTTATTATCTTCATTGTGTTGATGGTTTCACTATAGTATACATATGTTGAAACTCATAAAATTACATATATATTAAATATATGTAGCCGAAACCGGTTTGGCTCAGTGGATAGAGCGTCGGCCTGCGGACTGAAAGGTCCCAGGTTCGATTCCGGTCAAGGGCATGTACCTTGGTTGCGGGCACATCTCCAGTGGGAGATGTGCAGGAGGCAGCTGGTCGATGTTTCTCTCTCATCGATGTTTCTAACTCTCTATCTCTCTCCCTTCCTCTCTGTAAAAAAATCAATAAAATATATTTAAAAATAAATAAATAAATAAATATATGTAATTTATTATATGATGATTATATCTCAATAAAACTGTAAAAACACAATAAAGAAAGAAAGAAAGAAAGAAAGAAAGAAAGAAAGAAAGAAAGAAAGAAAGAAAGAAAGAAAGAAAGAAAGTTCTAAATGAAGAAAGAAAAGGACTGGCATGATAATGGATAACTCAGTGTATCTATACAGTATGTTTATAATATTACTAGTGACCTGGTGCACAGATTCATGTGCACATTGAAAGGAAATTATTTAGAAGGTGAGTGGTGGGGCAGGACTGGGCAAGACAAGCCAGACATGCCCTGGAGCCAACCTCCTGCGGTCCCTCCCCAGCATCTGCATAGTAAGCAGGGTCCCTCTGGCAGGTGGGGTCCCTCGGCTTGGCCTACAGGGATCAGGCCAAAACCTGCTCTCCAACATCCCCTGAGGGGTCCCAGAGTGTGAGAGGGCACTCTGCAAAGTTGCTATCGGACAGGGTATGGAATCCAAACACAACTGTGCAGTAAACCAGATTCAGGGCTGACAGTGCCCCAGAAGCAACATAACCCACAGCCAAAGGTAGAATCACATGGCCCCACAAGGAATCTGGCTCCCCACTCTCTGGTTTCAGGGTGCGTCACCTGAGAACAACTAGAGGCCTGGTGCATGAAATTTGTGCACAGGAGGGGGGTCCCTTTGCCTGGCCTACACCCTCTCCAATCTGGGACCCCTTGGGGGATATCCGACTGCCTATCGCAATGCAAGACCACTGGCTCCTAACCACTCACCTGCCTGCCTGATAGTCCCTAACTGCTCCCCTACTGGCCCGATCGCCCCTAACTGTTCCCCTGCTGGCCTGATCGCCCCTAACCACCTCTGCCTCACTCCACACCCAGGGCCCAGGATTCCCTCCTCTGGCCAGTTGCAGGCTCCTAGGACCTAGGCTTCCCTCCTTCTGGCCAGCCACAGGCACCCAGGACCCGGGTCGGCTTCGCCCGGGCTGGCCGCAGCCGCAGGGGACTGTGGGAGGATGGCTTCACCTGGGCCGCAGCCACAGCCACCTGGGACCATGGGGTGGGTGGCTTGGCCCTCTCCCAGGCCACAGGCACAGGCGCAGGTGCAGCTACTGGTGCCCAGGACGGCAGGGCAGGTGGCTTGTCCCTCTCCCGGGCCGCAGCCCCAGCCACTAGCACCTGGGACCGTGGGGTGGGTGGCTTGGCCCAATCCCGGGTCACAACCTGGCTGGTCCCCATTCCTCTCTTGAGAGCTCATTTGTTCCTGGCTGGTCCCCATTCCTCTCTCGAGAGCTCATTTGTGCCTGGCTGGTCCCCATTCCTCTCTCCCCAATGTTGAGTGTCTGAGCAGTTACGGCGTGATGACATGATGACCATTTGCATATTAGCTCTTTATTATATAGGATAGATTGTCAAAAAGTCAACATGGTTTGGTTTTGCAAGATTTGGCAAATAATCTTCCATGTTTTGACTACAAAAGCTTCAGTGGTGACCAGCCAGTGTGGCTCAGTGGTTAAGTGTCAACTTATGAACCAGGAGGTCACAGTTCAATTCTGGTCAGGGCACATGACTGGGTCCAATCCCCAGTAGGGGGTATCCAGGAGGCAGTTGATCAATCATTCTCTGTCATCATTGATGTTTCTATCTCTCTCTCTCCCTCTCTGACATTAATAAAAAGTAGATTTTTAAAGAATAAGAACAAAAGCTCCAGTGGTGGCTGTTGGGTACTGCTTGGCATCCTCTTACTTCAGCAGCCACAAGTCACATGCGGCAAGTCCACTGTCCATTTTCCTGTACTTTGTCACTGCTTCTCCCCCCATGGCAGGCACCTAAATGCTGCCTATCTCAAGGGGGTGCATTTGTTTGTTCCTCCGGGGCCACTCGTGACCTCTCCCTGCAGAGTGCCCCCCAGGTAAGAAATCTGCTAAGACTCTGCCTCTTTCTCCCCACCCTCATCCATCAAAATGGGTGGCCCAATCCATACCCTTTCATGCCTTATGTCTTTCCCTCTTCCAAACAGACATCACTCTTCGAAGTTCCTACCAAGAGTAAGCCTACTGACGCCCAGTCCCCACCTGAGGTCTCCATTTGACCACAGGAAACTCCCACATTTCCTTATCAAGTCACACAGACTGCCCCCCACTCCATCTCGGAGCTTCCTCCCACGCCTGCCATCTCTCTCCTGCTCCTTTTCCTCACAAGCAGTTTTATTACACATGCTGTCGGCTCTGGGTTCAGGGGCACAACAACTTTCATAGAAGAGACTATTACCCATTTCTAACTATGGAGAGAATAGTCTGCACACCCCAATCTTGTAGCCAGTGGAGGGAACAAATCAAATGTTCCCTCTTGTACAAGGCAAAGAGAGGGGGAAGATACCATTGACATTCAGGAAAATCTTCATTTCCCCAAAACTCAGCTCCTTCCCCCTCCCTGTCTTAGACCTTTTCTGAAAACTGGTGAGCCTCTCAGTGGGAGACTCACATTAAGAAGCAAGTCCTCCTTGGACTTGGCCTTTGAGAATTCAGTAAACAATCCCAACAAGGGGGCTCCACTGGAACCCCTGAGCTACTGCTGGCTGGCTTCCAGGGAAGATCTTCATCAGCCCCTACACAACTTGAAACTACATGAACCGATTTTCTACAGGGCCCTCTGCTGGATGCTCCAAAGGATTCCAGAATGAATGGGTGTACAGTCTGACAGGACACATTCAACAGGCAACTGAATAACCATCATGGTCAAGTAGAACAAATTCCATAAGGGCACCACAGATAAAGGTCAAGGATGGGTTGTACTGCATCGAGCACAGCTCAAGAATTGTCCTTCTATACTCGAAATGGAGGAAGAGACATTCTCCAGCTGTGGGATCCTGAAGACATGGGAATTTGTTCTGAGCCTTGAAGAGCATGAAGAGTTTAAACTTGTAGGCATAGGTGGGGAGGCAATTAGAGGTGAGGAAGTTTTTTTTTTTGAAGACAGTAAATCACAAGGGGTAACTTATTAACTATCTTTAAGTGCAATGTTTCTCAGCTTCCCTGATTATAGGAATCGCTAGGGATGCTTGTTAAAAATACAGATTCCTAGCTCCACCCCAGACCTCCTGGATTAGACCCAAAGAAAGAGATAGGGAATCTGAATTTTTAACACGTACCTCCTGCAGCGTTCTTAGGAAGAAGCATGTTTGTGAAATCCTAATAAAGGATCTAAAATCTACTTTGAGTAAAAAACGAAACTGTTACCTATCTCATTGAACAAGAAGGAACAAAAACAAAATGGGCTGTCATTTCTGTAAAAGTTTGGTGTGGAATAAGAAAGACTCTAATTAAAGGTTTCTAAATACTGCAATAGGCTTTTATGAGAGTTGGAATCCCCATCCCTGAAAAGCTTTTAAAATGGTGGAAATCACTATTTGCCCTAGAAAGGGTGGCTCTGGGGAACAGGCAGAGAACTGAATTACTTGGGGCTCATTTAGGGGTTGTGAGAAACTGAAACCCTCTCAAGCCAGCATGAATGAAAGGGGTTTATTGTGAGAACACAAGGAAATCTGGAGGAAGCCAAACAGAGGAAGCAGAGCCAGGCCTTAGGAAAACTGGGAAGTCACCAGGCACCTTTGCCCTCCCTCTCTTACAAACCAAGTCCTCTCTTATTGCTCTATCTCTCTGCACCTATATTTAATTATCTTCTCTCCTCAAGCCAGCTTCTCGATTTAATCATCCCCTCACCAATGGCAACCTCATCCTCCAATTCAACATGACTCACCAGATATTCAGAGTTAACCAAGACCATCTCCATGCCCTAGCGCTATATTCCTCCAGGTGATAAAATCTGATTGACCCATCTTGAGTCACAGGCCCACATCTGATCCAATCAGCTGTGGCTAGGGTTCATTCTTTCGGCATTCTGAGTGTGGTTGGAAGAAATAATGAAACTCTCATACAAGAAAAAAAATCAAACAAATCTGCTGCCTTACTTTAATATCTCACTCTAAAAACAATAATGTTCTTACTTGAAAACCTTTTAAGAATTGTCTCTCTTGGCTTCATTTTGAAACTCTGATAAAAGGGACTGCCTGTTGGAATGCTGAGAATTAAGTATTACCTGTAAACAGTGAATAATCTGCTACAGTTTCAGAATCTTCTGGATAATCTGAATTCTTATCTGAGAATTTCTGTCTACAAACTCAACACAAGAAGCATTTTGCTGAAATTCCTCAAACCTTTCTAATGAATCTAGTCATGTTAAAACCCATGTCTGGCATGGATCAGCGGTTAGAGCATTTGGTTCTTGGATTGGGTTCCAGTCAAGGGCACCTACCTGGGTTGCAGGTTCCCTGCACCTGGGTTGGAGGAGGCAACCAATTGATATGGCTCTCTCACATCAATGTCTCTCTCTCTCTCTCTTCCTACTCCCTCCTTTCCACTCTCTCTAAAATCAATGGGAAAAATATCCTCCAGTGAGGATTAACAAAAAATAATAATAAGTAAATAAAATAAAATCCATGTGTATCAAATTAAACTTCAATGTGTATGTTTCTAACTAATTTCTACTTAGCTGATCTGAATATTGACTCATTATCTGAAGTCCAGAGAGCTTTGCAAAAGTAGCCACAGTCCTTTCTCTGTGAACAAGTAGACTGACTTTCCCCCTCAGTACATGGAATCTGAACCTTGTAGGGCCTCTGCTTGGAGCTTGGTTGGTCAACCTGGCTCCAAAGTAATTCAACATGAAGCTTTTAACATCAGGTTGCCCTTGATTTTAGAAGGAAACAGGTCTCTGTCTCCTGTGACTAAGAGATGTGAAAAAAAAAAAGAACAAGCCCACCAAACTGAGGTATGATTCTTTCTAGTTCTTGTAACACCATAAATGGAAGGGGTGGGGCAGTGGTCCCATAATAAGTCCTGCCCCACAAAGCCCACTCTCCTTCCTTTTCCTCTGATTCTAATGGGCTGCGGTTGACTCCTCTACCTGCTTGTATTCATTCTCTGCAGCCTCCTCTGCAGCCTTCTCCCAGTTGTGTTCTCCTCCTAGTGAGACACCGTCATCCCAGAATATGAATTACCATTGTCCAGTGACCGTGTGATTTGTAGGGTTCACTCTAGCATCTCCCATTACTCGGAGGCTCCCATGGAGAACTAACTCATCAGGAGGAAAACTCCTTCCTTTACTAAAACAGTCCACCAAGGGAACCGGCCAAGGAAATTGAGTAAAAGAGCAGAAGGAAAGGGGGTGTTTAGTTTTTAAAAAAACTGCACTGGTCATACTCTGACCCACAAGCCTTTCAAAAGCTAACAGCTTATTCATCTCAAGCGACCAGTCCCAGAGAGTTCTCCTCACTTGTGACCAGGGCTAGTTCTGGGCACAGATGTATAGACTCTTTAAAAGGTGACATTTGTCACTAAGAAAATAAGGCAAATTGGGAAGGACCATGAATGTATAAATTTCTGAGGGAGAATAGAAAGAGGTGAGCTAAATAGCAACTATGCCTGGTCCAAGGGCCTGAAACCGATCATTTCGACAGAATGTGGAGAATGAGCCTCGCGGAGATGGCATAAAAGGAGAAGCAAACATATGAACAAAAACATGACATCTCTAAAAATGAAACAAATAATACCTTCTTTTTTAATTTTTTATTGGGGTGAAATTCACATAACATATAATCAGCCATTTTAAAGTGGATGGTGCAGTGGCATCTAGTGTATTCACAATGTTATGCAATCACCTCCTCTTTCTAGTTTTGAAATTGTTTTATCACCCCAGAATACCCACACCATTCTCCTGTGCCCCCCTCCCCCAATTGCTTGCTGACTCTATAAATATACCTATTCTGAATTTATCATATTAAAAAGTATCATACAATATGTATCTCTTTGTGTCTGGCTTCTTTTGCTCAGCATAATGTTTTTGAGGTTCATCCTACCACACCCTGTACCATGTCTCACTACTTCATTCCTTCTCATGCCTGAATAATATTTCATTTTATGTATTTACTACATTTTGTTTATTCATTTCATCTACTGATGAGCACTTGGGTTGTTTCTACCTTTGGGCTAATATGTACAATGCTGCTATGCACATTCATTTACAAGGTTGTGAGAATACCATTCATTGTGACCCTTAAAAGAAAGGGAAAAACATTTTTAAGGTAGCAACTCAGCACTCATTTCTCTACAATTTGCAAGGTATACGGTAGAACTAACTTGAAAGATGACTCAGACCTGGTAAAGTAGAAAAACCTGGATGTTTTCTTAAACATCGATCACATTTGAAAACTCCAGGGGCTAGTCAGTGGTAGCACCTGAACACACTCACCAGGCAGCCTGTTCTTCACCCGGATAAAATCAATGGGGATGAAATTGAACACACTTCTACCGAGAATAAAGAAATGTGGCAAACTTCAGAGATGTGTGAACAGGGGTGTTTGCAATGATTAGTGAATTAACATCACTAAGAAGTGAGCTCTTCTGATCATGTGCCTAAAGGCAGACATAGGGTGAAGGCAGGGAGAGGAATTCTGAACCATTGTCTTTTTTCTTTTCCCCATGAAACTTGTTTGAAAGGACTGCACAGCTGCAGGAATTGTGTGAGCATTTGGGGACTGTCAAACCATCATGTGACTTTGTGAAGAATTCTTCCGAGGGGGATTTTATTGGTTTCAGCTGGAGAATCCATCCTACCACACCCTTAAACACCCCCCACTCTCACGCTGCACGCTGCTCCCTCTACTCCCCACACACACACACATACACACACGAGCACAAAGCCACATGCCCTCCAAGCACTGGCTCTCTCCTGCCCTGAAGTGATCAGAAAGCAAGAGTTCACCATGAGGGAACCACATGGTGTCAATTTGTGCCTCGAGTTGGTCCACAGCTTTTCACAATCTACAGGAGATAAAGCAGGGACATCGGCATCTTCACAGCAGGAGTAGCCCAACGAAGTTCACCTCTGCAAAGAGCATTTGTCCCTTTGTGGAATCTCCTGTTTTCTTTCCTTCTTTCTTCCTTCCTTCTTTTTTTTTTTTTTTTTTGCAGGGAGTGGTCTTGGTTTTCTAAATGTTCAGTAGAATAATGTTGAGATTTTCTTTTCTAAAACTTTCTGGAGTTTCAGCAGCACTGATGTATTCTATATCAACATGTACAAGGGAGAAATATTACTGGCACCAAATAAATCAAGACAGTGTAGGAAAAGGGTGGGGTGGAAGTTGCTGGGAAGAAAGCGACATCTGCTCTGGCTCACAGCATTCAATTCGGCCCACCTCGAAGTCCCCCACCCCACTCGGTTTTGGTGCTCTGATGTTCACAGAGCAGCTCTGCTCTCCTCCACGTCACCATGTCAACGCAGGGGATCCAACAAGTGATGAAAGAGGAACGTGGAGGACCTCCTTCAGAAGCAGCAATCAGTTGTCTTTGTTCAGAAACCAAATGT
This sequence comes from Myotis lucifugus, assembly GCF_000147115.1. Lineage (NCBI taxonomy): Eukaryota > Metazoa > Chordata > Mammalia > Chiroptera > Vespertilionidae > Myotis > Myotis lucifugus. The sequence goes on from NW_005871200.1 coordinate 901,232, forward strand.
CAGCCTTTGCCAGCTCTGGCTTTGAGGGCAAGCTTTGAGGAAGACTATTGCAGGATAATATTTCCCATGTTGGAGATAAATTCTAAATTTTTCCAGGCCCATCATGAAGGAAAAGTTCTTGAAGATAAATGAATCCAGCCAAGCAATCTTCACTTTAGGAACACTGTGACAACTTCCTCACCATTAAAGTACACTCAAAGGGACTATTCTACAGGGACTCCCCAGAAAGAGAGAATGTGTGTGTGTGTGTGTGTGTGTGTGTGTGTATGTGTGTGTTCTGGATGTCAGATGTGTCTGAGAGTTAAAGTTCAAGTAGACCTCTAAGATAAATATAACTTACAATTTTAGCATGCTCATTTTTTATAAGAATATTCTTACTGAGATACAACATATGAATGTCTGCTAGAGTCCTGGACTCTTAATTGTGGTAAAACACACACACACACACACACACACACACACACACATTATATAAATTTTACAATTTTAACCATATTGAACTCTTCAGTAGAGTAATGCTAACTATTTCACATTGTTGTTCAACAGACCTCCAGAAGTTGGTTATCATGCAAAACTGAAATTCTCATTAACAGCTCCCCTTTTTTGTTCCCTTTCTCCCTGGGAACTGCCATCGTACTTTTTGTTTCCAAGAGTTTAGAATCACTGACTTTTAAAGTGGAAATAACTTAAAAACCATCCATTCTAAACCTCTCATTCTCAGCTAAGTAAACTGAGGTGTGGAATATTACAGTTACTGCTTGAAGGGTGGCCAGTGAGCAATAGAGCCAGGACCTCTGCTACCCCAATCCAACCCTGTCGTCAGTGCAACATCACAGTAATAAGGTAATTACAGTTTTCATTATCTCCCATTATCTGAAACAATGCTCATTTCCATACAAAGAAGTGATTTTTAATAATTAGTATGCAAACATCAAATTACAATTCCAGAAATACCTTGTAAACTGAGCAAGACACTCAAAGAAAATCTATGCCCATCACATAATCTGCTCAAAACCCTCTGCTCAAGTTTGAGGCAGCAGCATAAAATTCTCATAGAGAATCTGAACAAAAGCTCTGCATTTTAAAAAGAAGTGATTATTTAGCCTAAATAATTGAAAATTCTGAAGAGAGTTCAAGTGCATCAAGGATGGCAACAGGCAATTTTTATGTGCAATGAAGTCACAGGAAGTAGAAGACTTGGAGAGCAGCGGAATATGCTGATCACAGGGTGCTTAGACAAGGGAATGAATGCCTTTGCAAGAATGCTGTGAAATCACCTTTCCTGAAGGTCATTTCAATTTGTCTCCAGATTCTCTTCATCATGACATCACTGAGTGAACTCTTCATGTTTCCTTTCCAGGCTTCAATTCCATGACTCTAAGGCACCAGAGTTTTCAGAGGTCTTTCCAGTGGTCCAGTTATGGGCTGAGAAATAAACCAAAGACCATGTACATCCCAGTGGGAGCATTTTATCTGGGGCAGCAAAATAGAGATTCTAATATCACCTTTCTCCCTGGATCCCCATAGTCTACCTGGGTAACATCTCTAGGAAGCAAAAGAGAGTTGAGCTCAAGACTATGACACTAGAAAGATTAAAATTGTTCTTGTGAAAACACAAGTTTGAACTGGCTCCAAAACTCTAAAGGTGAATAAATGAATGCTGAGCAAGGAAGCCACTGTGCGCTCCAAGGCCACTGGCAACAGCAGTGAAACTCATGGTTAGGAGTTTGCACTGTGGAGAAAACACATCTGGATTTGTGTCTCACCTCTGGTTACAAGCACTTGGACAGGTCATTAAACCTTTCTCTGCCTCAGTTTCATCTATAATAATAAAAGCATAATATGCTAATTAGACTGGACATCCTTCTGGACAAAGCCCGGGTTCCGGGTGCCAGAGGGAAGCTGGTGCTGGCATCCAGGGGAAGGAAGGCCTACTCCTGCATGACTTTCGTGCATTGGGCCTCTACTTAAATATAAAATGGGGGTGATACTGGTAACTACCTCAAAGTATTGTGGTAAAGATAAAATAAGTTAACATATCTAAATCACTTAGCACTCAATGATAAGCACTCAAAAAATGCCGCCAATTATTATTAATAATCCACATCACAATGTGCACTTTGGTCTCTTTAATCACTCTACCCTCCTCTTTCTTTCCTTAACACCTTTATTTTCCCCCTTCTTTTCCCTTACGAGGTCTATGCCCGCACTCATTCCCATGGGCAAGACCAATCTCATGTTTAGTGATTTAAGAGACAGTCAAAAGGAAAGTTTTCTGCCTTGACATAAAACTTTCTCTAAAATATTATCATTAGACATTCAATCCTATCTATAATAATAAAAGCATAATGTGCTAATTAGACTGGACAACCAAACGACCTTCTGGACATCCTTCCAGACGACCTTCTGGATGAAGCCAGGGCTGCAAGGGCCGAGGCAAGCCGCTGCGGCTGCGAGTGTCAAACCCCTTGCACAAATGTCGTGCATCAGGCCTCTAGTGAGTAAATAATCATCCTTCTTAATGTAAAAGCTCTGGGAGAAGTAATACACTAAATTATTAGCCTGACTCCTCATCACTCTGGTACATCCTCTTGCAGTTATATCTGTTGCATTATCTTACTTATTGATTGATTGCTTAATTACAATCCTCACTATGTTCTGTAAAAACAGGAGCTTATCAGTTTTGCTCACCACCATATTCCCAACCCCTACAACAGAGCCTTGAATGTAGCAGATGCTCATTCAGTAAGTAAATATTTGTCAAAGGTTGAAGGGCTACACCATTGACTTCCCAAAAAAATATATACCATGGTGTCTACCCTCCTACCCTCTGAATGTGCTCTTCCCTCTGCACAGAATGCAGGATTCACTCCAGATGTTCAGTGACTGCCTACTGTGTGTTTCCCTGGCCCTTCCTACCAGTTCTCCCGGACTCAGTGCGGGCATTTCAGCTTCCACAGAGCCTTTTCTGCCCTATCTAGGTGGGCTTAGGGCTCTCTCTCTCTCTCTCAGCTTCCATGGTGCCCTTTCCTGAAATCTTCATGTATCAGCGAATCCCTCAATATCATGAAGCCTATAGTTTCCACTATGAATTTGCTACTGAAGTGAATAACAACAAACTAATTTCTGAAGGGGGTGTCGTGGAAAGAGGAAAAGGATGGGGGAAGACTGACGGACTCAATTACTGGTCCAGTGACTCCCTCCCCTGACCAAATTTCTAAATGGCTCTGTGTTGGGCCTTGAGGATAATTTGAGGAGAGTTGAAATCTCTAATATCAAATCCATGAACATCAAAGCTCCAGTTTTTAACTGTCAGTCTTCTATGCTGAGAACTCTTTGAAGAGAGAAATTGTCTTCCTCAGTTTCCCCACACTTGGTCTCGTGTTGGAAAGTGTTAAAACCTCCACAATATTTGTGAACTAAATGAATGCTTTTAAATTTCTATCAGTTTAACTACTTTTGGCCATGAAACTCTGATTTTTTTAATCAGATATTAAACATGTCAATGATATGGTTTCCCCATCATAAGAACACATGTTTAAAAATAAATGAAGATTTGTTTTTACTTATTCCTTTTCCAAGTTGAAATGATGCATTTAAGGCAGAAAATCCAGAAACAACTAGGCTCAGAATGGAATTCCAGATATTGCAGCAGACTCAGCTCTGACCCCAAATGAAGACACGGGCTTTGACTAGTGATTACCCCCACACTTGGGCCATGGTCCTCCATTCCACATTGATGCTTTCTGGACATACTTGCTGGGGGTAATAAAAAAAAAAAAGCTCTGAGTGTGTGACAGTGTGAGTGATAAGCACAGGCCACCATCAACAAATTCAACCAGGGCGAGTGTGGAAAGGGTCTGGATTCTGCGTCTGAACTAGACCCCTGCTCACCAACCCAGAGACAATCCAGTAGCTTTTAAGACTTATTTCTCAAGTTAAGTTAGGCCCAGAAGATATTTCAAGAGCCTCCATCTGTGGGAATATGTCCTCAGCTACCCATGGGAACAGGTAATAAAGCAGGGTGAGATCAACAAACCCAGTTTTATTTCTAGGCTATAGAGTCAAAACAGAAATAGTCTAAAGTTGACAAATTTTCTCAACTGCAATGCAGCAATGATTTATATGTCTTGTAATCTTAATATTGATTCCAAATGTGTGAAAGGAGGGACTTTACCATTTCAAGAAATTTAATTTTTGAAATCAAAATAAACTAGAGTGGTTCTCAGTTCCAGACAGTTGGGAACCTCACCCTGATACATGTGCAACAATACCCTGTTCCATTGCTGAAAGAGAAAATGCGCTGGAAGGATTTTGAGACAAATTTAGACATGTTGGGCAACAAAATATGCAGACAGCTGCTTGGTATGCAATTAAAATACCACTGGTGGGAACGACTGGCTCGGGAATGGGAATGGGAAATAGACTTTTCCCTTCAGGAAACCAATTCTAGTTGACAGCCTCACTCAGAAAAACAAGTTGGAGTTCTTAGCATAGCTCCCAGTAAGGGGTCCATCTGACCTCCATTCAGCACCTGATCAGCCACTGACACACTACACAGAGGGGAGTTGGAAATACTTCTGGAACGGAAGCACAGAGCTACCCACACTTCACACGCTAAGTTCACAGACCAGGCACAGCTAAGTTCCTCCAAGCACTCTGTTGGTGCAGTCTTCTGGGAGCAAGTTTCAAGAGCTGACCTCAGATCTGAAATCATGAGTGCCCTTTCTCAGTGTTTTAGAGGAGACACATTTGAGCTAGAAGTTGCTAAGTGTACATAACACCTCCAGGAAGGCCCGTAGCAGTTTCTAGAGGATACATGTACGCTCTTCAAATTCCAAAATAGCAGTGAAGCTTCCCATTAGGGAAGGGCCAGGTTGGTGTGTGTGTGTGTGTGTGTGTGTGTGTGTGTGTGTGTGTGTAGGTTATTAACATTATATAAGTGTCAGGGATACAACATTATAATTTGATATCTGTGTGTACTCGAGTGTGCTCGCCACCAAAAGTCTAGTTTCCATCAGTCACCACATAGTATTTGACCCCTTTACACATTTGCCCTTCCTTCCCCCCCTTCCCCTCTAGTAACCACCAATCTGTTATCTGTATCTATAAGTTTGCTATTGTCTTGTTTCATTTGTTCACCTATTTCTTACTTGCTTCATATTTCACATATGAGTGAAATCATACAATTTTTGTCCTTTTCCTTCTGACTTACTCAGTTAGCATGATATCTCAAGATCTATCTATGGTATGGCAAATGGCAAGATTTCACCTTTTTTATGGCTAAATAGTATGTATCTTCTTTATCCACTGAAACAACTTAGGTTGTTTCAATATCTCCGCTATTGTAAATAATGCTGCAATGAACATAGGAGTACATATGTCATTTTGAATTTGTATGTTCTCATATTTTTATAAAGACCCAGAAGAGGAATTAGTGAGTCATATGGTACTTCCAGTTTTAATTTTTTGAGGAATTTTCATACAGTTTTCCATAGTGGCTGCACCAACTTATAATCACACCAACAGTGTATGAGGATTCCCTAGAAAAGGCTAGAGTATTCCATGGTCTCACCATACCTGAGGGTGAGAGAAAGTCTAACCTCTAAGTATTCTCTTTTTTATGGAAAATGTCAAACATATACAAAAATAGATTTATATAATGAACCTTTCACTCACCACCTAGTCCAAACAATGATCAACTTATAGCCAATCAAATTTCATCTATAACTCACTCACTCCACTCCACCACTGGTTTCCTTAAGGTAAATCCCACACATCATATAGTCTCATTTGTAAATATTTCAGTCTATATATTTAAAAGATAAGGAACACAGACATTAATGTATATTAAAATTTTTAAATAATTCCTAAATATCATCAAATATCTAGTATGTAACCAAACTTTCCTATTTGTCTCATTATATTTTTTTATTATTTGTTCAAATTGAGGTTCATATATTTCAATTGACACACTTTGTATCTCAATTTGTAGTACTCTCTCTTATTCTTTCTTTCTCTTGAAATGTGTTGTTGAAGAAATCAGGAGGGTTTTTTATCATTTCTCACATTTAACATATCCCTCCTCCCCTATTTCTTCCTGCAAACTATTAGTTACGTCTAGAGACTTGATTACATTCAAGTTTGATTTTTTTTTCTCATTTTGTGATGCTAGCAGCCATTACAGATCATTGGTAATTATAGAGTTTAATTTTTTATAGTAAATCTCTAATATACTTAGAATTTATCCTGGTGCATGGTATCTTTTCCACCTGGTCATCCTGTTACCCTAACAACACTCATTTAAAAATCTATCTTGTCAACCAAAAAAAAAGAATATAATCTAAATGTAATCATGAGGAAACATCATAGAAATCCAAAAATAAGAGCCACTCTAAAATTACTGGTCTATTGTCTTCAAACTACATAAATGACACAAAAGCAAAGAAAGACAAAAAAAATCATGTCTAAAAATAAGTGATTGCAGCCTAGCTGGCATGGCTCAGTGGTTGAATGTTGACCTATGAATCAGGAGGTCACGGTTTGATTCCCGGTCAAGGCATATGCCTAGGTTGCAGGCTCAATTCCCAGTGTGGGATGTGCAGGAGGCAGCTGATCAATGATGCTCTCATAATTGATGTTTTTATCTCTCTCTCCCTCTCCCTTACTCTCTAAAATCAATAAAAATCTATTTTAAATAATAATAATTTTAAAAATAAAGTAAAAACAAGTGATTTCAGGTGGCATATTGTACTGAGGGGGAAATTGCAATGAAGGACATTATTGAGATAGTTGATAAAACTGGGATGTGGATTGTATATTAAAGTGCTGTATCAACAATAAATGTCCTAAATGTGATACCTCTACTGTGAGAATTCTTGTTCTCGTGAAGTATTATCAGGTAAAGAGGCATGCTATATACAATTTCTCAAATGGTTCAAAAATATATATACAGAAATTTGTGCCTGTGTGTGTGCATTTTCATTTAATCAAGTCCACTTCCATGATTTTCAGGATGTCTTATGGTCTTCCTCAACTATGTTTTGACATTTTCTGTTTGCTTATTTTGTTGTTATGAATGTGATATTATCCCTCATTACCTCTCTTAAAGGTTTCAATATTCATTTGGGTTTCCCAGATGAAAATTGTTTCAATTATTTTGTAATTATTCTAAGACAGACATTTTCTAACCTGTTTTTAGTATCTTATTATCGCTAATTATGTTATGAAACTCTCAAAAGAAAATATACTATAATTCACTTTAATTAAGAATCCCAAAACACCAATCAGAAAGAATATATGCACCCCTATGCTCATAGCATCTTGATTCACTATAGCCAAGATCTGGAAAGAGACCAGGTGCCCATCAGTAGATGAGTGGATTAAAAAATTGTGCACATTTACACAATGGAAAACTGTGCAGCAGTAAAAAAGGAGTTCTTACCCTTTGTGACAGCATGAAAGGACCTGGAGATTATTATGCTGAGCAAAATAAGCCAGTTAGAGAAAGACAAGTGTCACATGATCTTATATGTGGAATCTAATGAACCAAATAAATGAACAAAATGGGTCCAGCAGCATGGGTACATGGAACAGACTGACAGATCTCAGACAGGAGTGGGAGGGAGGATGGGAACGGGAAGAGATTAACCAAGGAACATATATACATGTGTGCATAACCCATGTACACAGACAATAGTGTGGGGAAGGGCTGCGGTAGGGTGGTGGCTGGGTGGAGAGGAGCAAAGGAGAGGAAAATTGGGGACATCTGTAATACTGTCAACAATAAATAAATAAATAAATAAATAAATAAATAAATAAATAAATAGGTTTTGCAAACATACACTGTGGTTAGTACATGGACAGTGAGTTAGAAACCCTAGACTCCCAAGGGTTAAACTAGTTTAAAGCAACGCACAGCAAACGACATCTGATATCTGCAGAAGTTTGTATCTTCCACATCCAAACAGGAGAGGAGCTGGAAAGAATAATTCGGCCTTGATGAAATGTAAACAAAATCTTATCAGTGACATCAACTTCCCTGCAGAAAGCATATGTGAACTAACTTTTAACTAAAAAAGAAAGAATTTGTCAAGGTGTAGTCAACCCTGTTAAGGAAGGAGAGAAATGAATTGCAGAAAGGAATAAATCTTAGGACTAAAGAGGAACCAGTTCCTCCATTGAGAGGCAGTACCCCGTGGCCTGAAAAAACAAATTCTGTGTGATGCTGGTTCTCATGGTTCTTGTTCTTTACCTACCAGCAGCCTTTGGGGAGTGAAGGTCTGAAGGTACTTGCCAACATTCAAGTGTCCAGCCTCCACCAGGGACATGTCTCACCATAAGCAAACCAGCTAGCTTCATGGTGTACACACTGGTGTCTAGTGAGCGTTCCGTAGGGAAGACAGTTACTGGCCTGAACGGCTGAGCACAAAGCCGGCACTGCCCGCCTACAAGTCTCATGGGGAGGCCTCCTCAGGGGCTAATTTATGCCTCTCAAACTGAACCTGAGCCATCCTGGATGTCTGAAGGAGATTTAAAAAAGCAGAAAAACAAATTGATGTGGTTTCATGTCAGCAATGATGTTGGAAAACCCTCGCTTGTTTTATCTCTGGGTGAGAAAACTGTTGGCTTTTCTGGACCTGTAAGTGGGTTCCTGAGAAAAAAGCTAGGTGGACCGACTGACCCCTGAGCTTCCTTAGACACACAAGATTGTCCATCTGATGGATTCAAAGGAACCCAAAGCAGGTTAGAGTCCCTGATCCGGGTACGGTGCTGCCAAAAAGGAGCCCTGATGGTAAGAGAAGATTTTCTGAAGTCATTCCAGTGCATGGCGTTTGGGCTGCGTAACACTTTAAACCTCAGCAATTACGTAGCAGCCACTCTCCTCTAGTAGAGATTTAGTAGGATCAACAGGAGCTCCACTTCAAAGTCACACTAATTTAAAATTATTCTCCAGAGCAGCCCTACCACGTCCCCAATTTTTTTTTCCTGTTCAAGGAAGGAAACGTGAAAGGATTAGGGAGTTTGACTGCCTGCCTGGAGTTTAACATTTGACATAGCCAAACAAATAGGTTTGTTACTCTAGAAACTCTCTCCGACTAAAATTAATTTGAGAACATAGTTGAAATCTGCTTCCAACTTACTCTTTCCTGTTAAATTTCCATTGAAAATTTTGACTTCACTTTTTATATGTCCAATATATTTCCTACTTTAATTCTTCTTAAGGTCAAAAACTTTAAGAGCTAGCTTACGATAAATGATGCTGAAATTACATTAAACCTGTAAAACCAAAGTCTGGCTAAATCTATGGCTTTGCTAAAATAAATAAGTGGTTTTATTAGCAAGTTGCACAGGGCGCTTTAGAAAGAGTTAAGCCTTCTATCCCATTTATTAAAACTGGCTTTCATCTCTACCCCAACTTCCTTCTGCTTCACCAACAAGAAAGAAGCACCAACTAGATTTCTAGGGCTTTACTGGGGTTCAGCAGACATTTTCGAAGTCACTACACAGACTTGTGCTCAGGAGGTTGTACATCCTCAGATGAGGAGATGTGTCTGCTTTCTTCTCATGCCGCATTTCCTTTCATCTTCACTGAGAGAAATGAAGAGATCATTAGGAGATAACTTTAAATGATAAACTTGCCCTCCGACCTTGTGGAAATAAGAGAGGGCACGGAATAGTCAGGACAACCCAGTTCTACTCACTGCCGTGGCAACATTGGTATTTGCCATCCAACGGCCGGATATCACTTGATTCTACCAATATTCCAAGACATTGAATGAAGAAAGCAACAACAGACCCAAAGCCTCCTATTCTTCCTTGACTGTTTTGGGGGGGCCCTGTTTCACAGCTTTGTACCCCGCCCCCAACCCACTTCCTTTGAATCACTGAGCTGTGAAAGCCTTTTGGCCAGCTACATTTGATGTAATTTTTACTGAGGGCCTACTACATGGAAGAAGAATTCCTAACCACTGTGTTAGGAACCTTGTGCTTCAGCTCCTGATAATTTAATGAGGATGACAAACACATAGCCAAAGGACCCCAAAAGTCTTATTATATATACATCTCCCTCCCCCACTCTTCAGTTAGTTGGGTTTGCATCCTGGGTGTACATGAGTGAATTATATCAATCACACACATACAAACATGCATATGCTCTTAAACCTGAGAAATGCTTGCACTAAATTTTAAGAAAAGCTCACATTTTTATGCAGCACTCAAAAGAAAAAACAGCTTTCCAAACAGAGGAAAACTCAAGTACGGAGCATGGAGTCCTGAAATAGCATGAGGAACTATAGCATATGGTGAAGTATAGAAAACGGCAAGACCAGAGTAGGGACAAGGTCCAGATATGAAACACCTTGAGAACTACCTAAAGAGTGTGGAGTTTGTCCTCAGGAATGGAGAATCATTGAAGGGGTTAAAGTGACAGAGACATAACCAGATTTGTGTCTTGGAAAGTTCACTCTCACAACAGCTTGGAGAATGGATCAGAGACTTCCCAGAATGAAGGGAGGGATCCCCATTAGAAGGCTGTGTCAATGATCCAGGTAAGAAGTGAGGAAAGCCTGAAATAAATCAGTAGTGGAAGATAGAGGAGGGACATAAAAGAGAGACTTTGAGAAGGCACACAACTCAGTCACCAATTAGGAATCAGCAAAAAAGGAAAGGGCAGCGTCAAAGATGATTGTCAGTTTTCCAGTTGTAGTGACAGTGTATAGAGCAGTGTAATCTACCAAGACAGAGCATACACTAGGAAGACCAGGTTTGGTTTGTGGGGGAAAGAATGAGCTCAATTTAGGGCAGACTGAATTTGAAATAATTGAACAAAATATGAATAGGGATATCCAGAAGGCAGGATAAATGATTTTGGAGACCAGGAATAAACTCTGGGCTGGAGCTATGAACGTGACTACCGTATGCATACGAGTTACAGTTCAAGCTAAAGGAATAGCTGCGATCTCTGAGGGAGTGTGAGATCTCTGTGTACAGAGAATAAGGCAGAGGATTGATTTGGGTGTTTTCCCCACCATATTAGAGGAAAGTGGAGGAGGAGGGGCCAACACAAGAGAATGAGAACAGAATATTCAGCAGCTGAAGGAAGACCAAGAGGCTCTGCTATCACAATTTGACCAAGGGTGTAAACAAAAAAAGAGAGAGGAATAAGGAGCATTCCTTTGCATTCAACAGTTTGAGCTCAATCCTGAAAGAGGTCCAGTGGATCAGATGAGGAGCAAGATGGAGAAAGCAGTCTGGAGCGAGGGAAGAGATGCCCCTGAGGTTAGCAGTGAGGTCGGGGTTGGGGGCAGTGTAGAGAGGAAGTTTGTAGTGTGGAGGTAGGAAGTTGAAGAAATTATGTCAATGCACACAGTTTGTCTGAAAAGAGCAGCTAAGGATATATGCTGAGAGAAGGTGGGGCAACAGTGAAGGAGGGCTCCATGATGTTTGGGGAAGATGCTGCAGGAAATTTCTCCCTGCCCCACACCACACCCTTGGCACCCACCCACACCCTCCCTAACATACACAGCACAGTGCCTGGTTCCTAGTAGGTGTTCAATATTCATTTTTTTTAGATATACTTAGTCTCCTTTTTTAGTACCTACTTGGCACAAGCAAGGCACTGTGCATGATTCAAGAGATGTAAAGATGCCATAATATTTGGAGAGGTGTAAATGATCCCCACTGAAATTTTATCAGTATAAGGCCTATTCATCCTTCAGGTTTCATTTTAAAATGTCACTTCCTCACGGAGACCTGTTCTCACTCCCAGACTAAGTTAGTGCCTTCTATTAAACATTCTCAACATACCATATACTTTTCCTTAGTAGTTGTATAGTAGTGGTGGTTAAATTTTTGTTATATAATTACAAAATACATAATACAAAATATTAACAATGTAATTGTGATTTTTAAGATCTATCTTCTTTCCCCACCAAATTGTAAGCTTTTGTTCATTACTGGATGATCAGTATCAATAGACTGGTATTTATTCATTCTTTCATTCATTCACCCAATAATTATACAGCCCTTAATATGTAAGAGATGGTGCACACCCATGAAATATTTGTTGAATAAATGAATGAATGAATCAAGTGCTATAAGAAAACTCATTTCTGAAGGATGAAGTCTAAAGAGAAAATTATCTATACTCACAGTTTGCTATGGTACAGACTACTTGCTAAAGGATTCCAAGTATGAGGCGCTCAGTAGGGTTAATTTAATTGGGAAACACTAACTTTTGACAGAAGTGATGAAAAATAATGAATATGGATTAGAACTGATATTAGAGGGCTGGGTGGTCCACAAAAGGAAATGTTATTACTAGAACCAATTTTCCCAGGCTTCACAGGTGGGATCCAGCTACATACTGCAGCATTTTCAGTAAGAAAAGGAATAAAATTTCTTACCTTAATTGAACCATGAATACTACTTCTGTTCAACTTCAAACCATAAACCTATAATATGACTCCAGCAATTGTAAGACAAAAGACTATAACTTGCAGTACAATTCTGAGAAAAGATATATCATTACACTGTTCAATCTCTCAGGTTTAATTATAGTTTAGAAGTGAAAAGTAGCTCCAAGTTACTACTCTGGAAAAAATGATGATACTATCCCACCATGAAGAGCAAAATGATAAACATCACAGCCCAGCAAGCTCAGTGTTGTCTAGCATGAACTTGAGAACATTTTCTTGGCCCTTTTAGACGGTTTAAACTAAATGGAGCGTAAAAGGCCTTACCCATTTTTTAAAATCCTATTCACCCTCTTAAGAAGGCCAATGAGTCTTTGAGTAACTAAACAGTGAGTCTGGAATCATACTTGATCCTAGAAACTTTTACACTGTTGAGTTGGGTGGCCTTGAACAGCAGAGCTTCACAAACTCTTTCCAACGTCAGTACCTCTTTGCAAATGAATTACTCTTGCAAACAGATTTCATAAATCAGGAGGTATTCAATGACAAAACTGGCTTACAGTGGTTTTCTTCACCCTAGCCACATTCTCCCAACCCAGGTTTCCCTAAGTTTCCATCCTTGCCCATTTGTCTAGTACAGAGAGAAAACAAAACACCGTCATTATTCTCTTCTCCTGCCCCAAGCCCCTTACAAAATCATAATAAAAAGCTAAAAGCTAAATAACGGGAAAATATTAAGCAAGTATTCACCAAGATGGCTGTACCAGTTGAAAGGTTGAACTATTTCTCTTTTTTTAATATATTTTTATTGTTGATAGTATTACAGATATCTCCCATCCTCTCCTCACTTACACCTCTCCTCCCTAACCACCTCCCTCCCCCGCCCCCAGGTAAGGTTGAAATATTTCTAAATCACCTAAGTGTCCCTCTCTTGCCAGCCAATCACGAACTAGCAAACAAAGGGTTAATTCCGGGCACCTACGGAGGTATCTATGGTTACTGGTCAGTGCCTGTGCTAACACTGAGATGAATATAAAGGTAGGGTTGGAGAAAGAGGTGGAAACGGAGGCAGAGATAGAGGTATACACAGTCATATCATTCTTGGAAATAGGCAAACTGCGTCCATTCTTTTCCTAGCACCTGTTTCCTGATTGCCTTTAGGTTCATCATAGTTTTCTCTAGTTCCTGGACAAGTGGGTTAATTTCACAGTTGAAGAAAGTAAGAAACCAATGTTTAAATAGCCCTATATTTCCAGAGATATAATGCAGCAAAGCTGGCACAAAAGAAGAGTATTGTAATAATAACCCAACTTGTATTTTTATTTCATTATGAAATTGAAGGTTTTTATTTCCAAGAAAATCTTCTAATGGACTGTGTCCTAGGATTGTAAACCAATGATACCAAAGAAGGTTTGGCTTGTGCCTGAGGACTGAGGCATGCTGAAAAAAGCTTTCTTTTTAAAGTGGAAAAGTTATTCCAGACACCAAAGTCCCAACAAGTTAAAGCACTTCCATTGTCAGGAACATTCTTTCCAAGTTCATGTCCAGAGAGGCACAGGCCCTTGGAAAGGAACATCATCAGACTCTCATGAGCAGTGCCATAGTACATTTGCTGGGTTCGTCCTCCTGGCCCTGTGAAGCCCCCTAATAGCTCATTTCCCTAGCTAGCCCCCTCCCAACTCTGACTCTGAGGTGTCTCCCCTACCACCCAGACTATGCCCTGCCTCTTTAAAAATGTCTCTGGTGCTTTGCAAAAAGTTCCAAGAAATTCACTTTCCCGTTCCTTTTCTCTGGGTGTTTACAGTTTCTAAATGAGCCAGGGTACTTATCAACACTTCCCCCAGTAAAAAGCAACCCATGAAAATTTTGGAAATTTGAGTCTGAATGTTAACAAATGAATGGGTTCCCTTGGAGCAAAGAACTTCCCATTCATGAATCCTTGCAGAGTTTCACACTCTCCACCAATGAATCAGGAGTATGTGGTTGTAGCTGGGTGGTCTTTGTGGAGCTTCAACTGGCATAAAGCTGGGTGAGGAGCCAGGGTTAGTCCCTCACCTAGTATCTCATTTACATGGTGCTAGTTTGTATCCTCCCCAAATTCACATGTTTGAATCCTAACCCCGTGTGATGGTGTTAGGAGGTGGGTGTTGTATGTTAGGTCATGAGGTTGGAGCCCTGTGAATGGGATTGGTGCTCTTATAAAAGCCATCTCTCTCACAGAGCTCCCAGGCCTTTTGGCCATTTGAGGGTACAACGTGAAGCCTACAGAAGCCGGCCCTCCTCCAACCATGCTGCACCCTGGTCTTAGACTTCCAACCTCCAGAATTGAGAGAAACAAATGTTTGTTGTTTATAAGCCACGTGGTCTGGGACATTCTCCTACAGTAGCCAGAATGGACTAAAACTCATGGGGATATAAGGATCCTGTGAGAAGAAAGTCACCTTGTGTTAAGAATTTGGAAGAGGGACAGAGATGACGAGGACAATGGAGGGAAGAATGTAGCATCTACTCCAGCCCACCCTACAGACCCCTAAAGAGGGAGGACAGTCTCCCTTTCCCTAAGGCAGCTCTGGGGCTGCAGTGAAGAGTGGGGAGCCCAGTGACCCTTTGGGGTGGATGGCACCAGCAACCGCACAGAGACAAGTTCCCTCCCTTAATTATCCCGCGGGCAGACTCCAGAGAAGAAAAATATGAGGAGCCTGAGTCCCAGGGGCACAGAGAGAAACAATGGAGGAGGTTTTACGGAGGAGCAGTGGTCCTTGTGAGCTGGTTTGAGCAGAAACTATAAGACACAGATTCCAGATCTTTCTTGACCTCCATACACCAGAGCTGGTGAGGCCTGGGACATCCCCGGGTTTTATTCACCATTTGCTCCAAGGTTAAGATGCACTGTCATTATTTCTAGCAACCTCCTGGGAAGCACACTTATTTTCCTAAGACAGGGCCCCAAACGAAGTCCCCATTCCAAGTAAGCCATTGGTCCAAATATACATGGAACGTCTGTAGGGATGACAAGAGGGAGATAGAGCCGTTCATGAGAGTCCAATGGTGTTCCTCCCATGGGCCTATCCCTTTCTGGAAAAGAATGTTCCAGACAATGGAAATGCTTTGACTTGTTTGGACTTTGGTGTCAAGGATAACATTTCCCCTTCATTTAGACCAGTGTTCCTAAACTTGTCTTCATTATTGCCCCCTCAAGGAGCCTTCTTAAACTTTTTTCCCCAATAGCCCTCCCCAATTAAATTTTAGTGCCACGGATATAGTGTACTGCAGGCTATCTGTACTTCATATATTTTTAAAGGGTAAGGTTTTTTTGCCCCCCACCCCAGATTACTGTTTGTCCCCTGGACAGTGCTATTGCTTTCACTGAGAATGCAAATTTTAGACTCCTATTGTTTTCATAGCATGGCGTCTCGAGACCGAATCCTGCACGCCTGTGGCCCATCGGAGGCCAGCTTATCTTCCATTAGAGCCCGCAGCTCATGCACCCTCAAGGGTCTAAAATATTCCTTCATGCCCACAGCTGAGATAGTATCCAGATGTATTCCCCAATACTATGGCTTATGATTATTATTCCTCAGATGGGCTGGCTGCTGCTTTGCATATATCCAAATAATACTGGCTTTTGCTTTGCTGCTAAATCCAGTGTGCCTGCTCAAATATAACTCATTACCACTTGATAACTTAGTTAGATATGTCATGAGCATCTCAGAACGTTTCAATCTAATCACCTTTCCCTCAAGAACTGGAAAATCAAACTCCCCTTTTTATACCGACGTGTTTTTAAACAAAATAGTCTCTCCATATAAAGTTCTTAAAATTTCTCAAATTCCAAGCTCTTTTTTTTATATAATCTATACCAACCATCCAATCATCAGTGAAGGTAGCGGAAATAGAAGTTCACACTCATTTTTTCAGCCTCCTGCTCACCACTCAAAGAAAATAAAGTCAACATCTACCTTTTTCTTGCTATGGGCTCTAAAAAAAATCCTCAAAACATGAATTTTTAAATGGCAGAGGTGTTTCCCAATTATATTAAGCAGAAGGAATCATTAAGCAGGCACCTACCACTCTGGGGAAAAGTCCACACATTCAACTCTAGTCATCATAAAAAAGAAGTATCCTAAACAGAGTCTTTATGCTACACCATGGCACCTTCAGCCTTCATTTAGTGGTCTCGCCTTCGCAGTAAGTCTACTCCAAGGCTGCTGATAGCATCCAATTAATCAACCGGGTATTAGACTTTGTGATGCAGAGCAATGAAGTGCTAACGAGGACCACGTGTGGTTGTGAATGGCCTCCATGTGACCAGCCGAGACTGCCAAATGGAGACAAAATGCTCAAGATGGAGCTATTGGGAATCTTAGAGGGCGACCCCGAGCAGAAATACTGTGTGTGTTTGAGCCTGCCAACGGCCTCGGGAAGAGTCAAAATGGAACTTTGATGTTTTGTGCCAATTTAATTCCAAAACATGCTATTTTCAAAATCTTTTGGAAGGCTCTTAATTCACTCATTTGGGCAATTGAGGCTTCATTACCCTTCAACACATAACAATCTAAATTAGTTTAATTCATTAAGAAGAATGAGGGCATTGGAAAAAATAAACATAGTTGAATTATGCCACCTCAACTACTCATGCAGAATTGATAATTTGTTAACCTCTGAAATATGCTTTGAAAAACTTGAGGCCAACTTCAACCTTTAATCAACCCTTAAGATTCACACATTTTCACATTTTGCATTTTTCATCAATAATTTATCAACCTGACACCAACTGTATGTTGATATTAATGGCACGTGTAGAGTTTCTGAGTCAATGAATCTTAAGCAGGGTGTGCCTCTGAGTAGCCTGGAGGGGTTTGGAACATGGACATGCTGAGTCCCACCCTTGAAGAGGCTGCTTGAGCCTGATTTGGAGTTGGGCTCAGGAATCCTTCTTTTTACATAGCTCACCCACGGTTAGGTTTGCACATAGGTTTAGGAATAGATGCACTATTCTTTAAAATGAGATTCAATTTAAATTTCTTATTTGTATGCAACTTTAAGATGTTGTATTTATTTTTATTTATGTACAATTTTAAATCTGTCTATTGTGTAGAGTGAAGTAAATGTGCTCAGAAGATGGGGTAGTCCTTTCTGAGGTGGACATTTGTGGTTGCCTACATTCTGGTTAATATTGCTGCATAACAAACCACCCCAAAACTAGGGGTGTAAAGCAACCATTCCTTTATATCACAAAATGAGACAGGCCCTCGCCAGTGTGGCTCTGTTGGTTGGGCATCATCCCGTGCGTGGAAAGGTTGCTGGTTAGATTCCAGTCAGGGCATATGCCTGGGTTTGGGGCTCAATCAATGATGTTTTTCTCTCATCGATGTTTCTCTCTCTCCTTCTCTGTTCCTCTTTCTCTAAAAATCAATTTTAAAAATCATTTTTTAAGATTTTTTTTAAAACAGGGCACAGCAGGAAGGCTTATTTTTTGGGCTCAGTGGGAAAACGCAAAGGCTGAAGATGACTTGACAGCTAGGGAAGGAATCATCTTTCATGTGCCTGGCTCCAGGGCAGAGTGACTGGAATGGGAGCTCAGCTGGGACTGAGCCAGAGCACCTTGATGGCCTTGCTCTGAGGCTGGGGCTTCCTCACAGCATGGTGGCCTCGGGACAGTGGAGTTCTTACTCACTCCAGTGTGAGTGTTCCGGACAGCAATGTGGAAACTGCATTGCCTTTTACGACCACCATAGCATCACTTCCGCCCAACTTTAAAACAATCTTATATAATAAAAGCCTAATATGCAAATCAACCAAATGGCAGAATGATGGGTAGCTATAATGCGCACTGACCACCAGGGGGCAGATGCTCAACGCAGGAGCTGCCCCCAGCCCGCAGGCCCCAGGCCAGCCAAGATGGGTGCCAGCAGGAGCCCCCTCCCCCCTGATCGCCCCACCAATCTCCCCACAGATCGGCCCTGATCGCTGTCCAGGCCTAGGGACCCTACCCATGCATGAATTTTGTGCACCGGGCCTCTAGTATATAAATAACACTTGATGGCCCAGTCGGCATGGCTCAGTGGTTGAGTATCGACCTATGAACCAGGAGGTCTCGGTTCGATTACTGTTCAGGGCACATGCCTGGGTTGTGGGCTCAATCCCCAGTGGAGGTGCACAGGAGGCAGCCAATCAATAATTCTCTCTCATCATTGATGTTTCTATCTCTCTCTCCCTCTCTCTCTTCCTCTATTAAATCAATAAGAATATTTTAAATAAATAACACTTGGGGAAGAATGTCAGGCACTGCTCACAGGGAAGGGATTTGGGGATGAGCAGCGCAGCTTATAGTGTGTCCCCATCTCCGCCCTGACTTGGCTTGAAGTAGGTTGTAGTGTAGAGACTTCCCCTTCACATTTCTGACACAGCAAAAAGGAACATGTGCACACAGAAATTCCAAGACATCTATCAAATTATGGAGGGCATGTGGTCAGCTATCCCACTGAGATGGGAATGAGAAAACAAAAAGGACAGGCCTATGAGAAGAAAAAAAATGCCCTTTTTACACCTGCAATCAATGTTCCCCTTCCTGCATTGTGGTCTCTTAGCTCAGTGCCTGCATTACAGCTGTACATTTTCACAGCAATTCAGAGTTTCAGAGCCTTCCCATTCACTTTCTCATTTAGAATTCACAGGTAGGACTCCCTGAAGCAGGTACAGAGGAAAGGCGGGCTTTAATGGCTCCATTTTTCAGATGTGAGCCTGAGAGTCAAAAATGTGAAGTGGTCTGCTTACAATTATACTGCTCACAGGTGACAAAGCTGAAGCTCTGAGCCAGGGTGCGCATGCACTACCCACACGTCATTCCACAGGGGTTCGTCTGATTGTCTTCACTAACCTCACCATGCACACCTCTGCATGCTACTGGACGTGTTTGAGCTATCAGTTCAAAAGTGTTGCTTATTTACATATCTGACATTTATTGAGTATTTACTTTATTATATGTCTGGTATGTTGGTAAGCGTTTTTCTTATACACTCTCTTTCAGTTGCAAAGCTGTCTGTTATGTGCCAGTTTATTCATACAACGTGGAAAAATAGGGAATACAATCCCTAAGATACAAAGCTGTGGTAGGTCATACACAATTTTTCACAAGGCAACTGTGGGTTACACCACTTGGAACCACTGAGTAAATTGAAATACGCCAAACAGTTCAATGAAGTGGCTGTGAGGGAAACACAAACACATACCCCTCATCTTCTCGCTCTTTTCCCACTTGACCACATGCTTTGACCCTATATAGTTCCTCCCAAATTCATGCAATATTCTTCCTAAAAGAATCTACTGCAACATCTTAAGCATGAATAAGCACCCTGAGTAGATGGATTCAAGTAGCAAATGAAAAGGGAAAGCCTTAAATCTGGAGAAGATTAAAACAACAAAACAGATTGAAAGAAAAAAAGACAACTGGTAAGATCATAAGAGCAAGAGGCCCATCAGTGGCAATGCATCAAAACTCAAAGCTGTTCCCTTTTCCCCACATCCTCACCAGCAATTGTGTGCACTGTTGGTGGGAATGTAGACTGGTGCAGCCACTGTGGAGAACAGTATGGAGTTTTCTCAAAAAATTAAAAACCGAATTGTCATTTGACCCGGTGATCCCACTTTTAGGAATATATCCCAAGAAACCAGAAACACCAATCAGAAAGGCTATATGCACCCCTATGTTCATAGTAGTGCTATTTACAATAGCCAAAATCTGGAAACAGCCCAAGTGCCCATCAGTAGATGAGTGGATTTAAAAAAAAACAAAAACTGTGGTACATTTACACAATAGAATACTATGCAGCTGTGAAAAAAGGATCTTGCCTTAGCCAGTTTTCTCAGTGGTTAGAGCATTGGCCTGAAGACTGAAGGGTCTTATATTCGATTCCAGTCAAGGGCATGAACCTCAGTTGCAGGCTCAGTCCCCACCCCCATCCCCATTTGGGTGCATGTGGGAGGCAACCAGTTGATGTGTCTCTCTCACATAGATGTTTCTCTCTCTGTCTCTCCCCCTCCCTTCCATTCTCTCTAAAAAATCAATAGGAAAAAAATATGCTCCAGTGAGGATTAACAACAACAATAACAAAAGAAGAATCTCTTCGCTTTTGAGGCAGCTTGGAGGGACCTGGAGAGCAGTATGCTAAGTGAAATAAGCCATCCAGAGACAGACCAATATCACATGATCTCACTTATATGTGGAATCTAATGAACAAAATAAACCAATGAATAAAATAGGTCCAGAGGCATGGAAGCATGCAACAGACTGAAGATTCTCAGAGAGAAGGAGGGGAGGGGGAGTATGTAGAGATTAACTGAAGAACTTATATGCATATATGCATAGCCCATGGACACTGACAATAGTGTGGTAAAGACCTGGATTGGGGTGGGAACCGGGTAGAGGGGGGCAATGGTGGAAAAATGGGAGATATCTGTAATACTCTCAATAATAAAGGTAAATTTAAAAAAAACTCAAAGCTGTTTAGCAGGAGGAACAGTGAGGGCTGCAGAGTCTCTGGAACAAGTCTGAGGACACTACAAGTAATGGTGCTGATGATAATGGAGACACTGCTGTCGATGCCAAAGCTGTCGTCTGCTGGAATTGGGCCCAGGGCACCTGCATGGACTGACAGCAAGACCTCCAGTGCCAGGCAGGACAGCCAGCACTTTGTGGCCTCCCATCTCTCTTGGAGCCATCCATACAGCTCTTTAGGGAAAGGAGGAAATGGCGAACAAGGAATGCTGAGTTTCTATTTGATGTTAATGCAGGAGGAAAACAGGATCAACAAACCACAGCCTCTGTGGTGCCAGGACACTTTGTTCTGCTCTCTCCTTTCTCCCCTCTCTTCTCCATAACTCAGAAGCTCCACGTTTCACTCTGTGGCTCCACCAGGCAAGAGCCATGCTTTCTGCAAGAGGAAGTGCTCTATGTACCATAGTATTTTTAAAATTTATTAGGGATTTAAGATGTTTAAAACTTTTATTAGGTTTTCAAAAGAGTATTCCTTACTAGATTATACAAGTGTTGAATGTTCCACCCAATCCTATTTTTCCCATAAGCCCCATCATTTTTACTGCATGAAATTCTATAATGCCTCAATTTTTTAGGGAGACATATATTACATTGAGGAGAAACAACTGTTTCAACTCATTTGATCCTCTTATTATCCTTACCTTGCCCGAGAAAACACTGAACACTGGGTGTGGTTTTCATTTAACATTCAAATCCCACATCTTGGGTATCTTCCCCCAACTTGTGTCCCCCTTCTTTCTTCTAATACAATGTTTGCCAAGTGGACTCCAAAGCCTTTTCCTAGGATGCCACGCTGAGAAAGTCACGGATAAAGAAGCAGTTCCTTGCTGCATGAAAGGAGGTACTTTGCTTAGCATCCAAATGGAAACTGGTTTCTAGTATTTAAGTCAAAAGTTCACCCACCCCCCCCCAAAAAAAAAAGTTCTCAAAAGAAGTTCTTAAGGCCAAAAGAAAGAAACATAGGGTCTTCCAAGAAATAGATCCTGGGGGCAGTGGGGGGGTGTTGGGGGGGTTCCAACTGGCAATCTGAAATAACGTGGGCCATTTTCCCAAAGTGACTGATAACTATTGCATTACTTTCCCCAAGGTCAGCAGCAGAATAGGAATTAGAGAGACCAACTTGGGACCTTCTCTACTCCTTTTAAATATTGTGTTTCTGTTTCTGTTCACATTTTTGCATCAGACTGTTCTCCTTGCTATATTTCACACCCCCTCTGGCTTCACATCAGAGGGACAAGGTCAGTATTTGTTTATAATGGAATAGGGGTGCGATGGTGAATAATACAGATGTATATTTTACTTGGAACAAATGCAGTTCACCTTTATTCTCTGAGCACATTCAGATTGTAAGAGAGACTGCAGTTTATACGCCTTCAAAAGAAAGCCCTCCTTGGGTATTCAAAACATATTTTATCAAACCACAGGATCCTCTTGTTTCAAGCAAGAAGCACCTACAAAGAAAAAGACAGTTTCTGTAAGACACTTGTTGGATTTTCGGTTTGTTTTGGATGGTTGTTATTTCTTTTGGGACAAGTTTTAAATGTTAACAGGAAAAAAAAACAAATTCGGTTGAAGAAATTGGGGG
Source organism: Myotis lucifugus (assembly GCF_000147115.1). Classification (NCBI taxonomy): domain Eukaryota; kingdom Metazoa; phylum Chordata; class Mammalia; order Chiroptera; family Vespertilionidae; genus Myotis; species Myotis lucifugus. The sequence continues at coordinate 923,790 of NW_005871200.1, forward strand.
CGAGGGGTTTAAATGAATGACTTCAAAAAAGCACATCTGCGTATCCTGGAAGAGTGCGTTCTCTCAAGCCCTTTGCTTTGGGTCCTTCAGAAGGATTTGGAATAAATGTTTCTACATTAAAGTAGAATGCTAAGGCCAAGATGAAGAGAATCAATTCTAGTGAGCTTTTGAAATAGAGACAGAACAGGATCAAGCTTACAGCATACAATAGATTACCTTCCATTTGGAAACAGGCAGGAACTAAAGATACAGAACATAAAACTTTCCATTAGATCCCCATTCTCTTTCCTTTGTGGCCACATGTGTCTGTCTAATCTTGACCACAGAATCAGAATGTTGAAAAGACTTTGAGGGTTCATCGAATCCACGCCCAACCGTATGGGAAGACCTCCCACTAAACCTCCAGACACATGGGGACTTACCCGGTTTTCAAAGACCTCCATGAAGTTTTTACAAAAAGTGTTCAAACACCAGCTCTCCTGCCAGCAGTCTACTTGGCTTGTTGAGTTTGCATTGTCCCCACCCCCATTAATCAATCCCACCCCATCAAATAGGAGCAGCCGTGTTGTCTCCACTCTCAACATTCCAACATCTGCCCACATTTGCGTGTGTGGTGCTGCCCGGCTCAGGCCACCGCGCCGGCAGAGTCCTGTTCTAATCTCTGTCGGGACCAAGGCACAGGTGCGGGCCTCAGGCAGCCGGAGCCCCTCCTGTCATCCCCCACCTGGCCACTGGCAGCCCTTCAGCTTCTGAGAAGCCAGCACGAGGGAGGCAAATTCCTAAACACTCATGAGCTTTAAAGCGTTTTATTCTTCACAAGGAAAAAAGACTCATAGGTCATCTATGAAGGAGGCCACATATGACACCTCATATGGAATTCTTGACTTTTTTATTCATGTATTGATAATGATTTAGCAATTCCAACCCAAACTCCCAATCCAGCCTCACAGTTTGCATGGTCAACTTCTAATGAAATTCCTAGAGCGGGGGAGTAAAATTTTTTCCTCATTAATATGAAAGAATTGGAGGTGCTAGAAATAGCCTCAGGACTAAATAAACAGGCACTAGCCGTGATGTTTCCCAGGAAATGTTTGTGGCCAGAAACTTGAATAAGAAATGAGGCACACTCAACAAGCTGGAAGGTGTCCTCGTCCTCGCCACTGTTTTTTGTCATTCCAATACGGAGTGGTTCCTGAAAATGTCTTTTCCTCCATGTCCCTTGGCAATGGCCTAAGTACTTCCCCATGTTGGTCGTCAAATGGCCAGGAGAGAAAAACATGGGGGTTATCAGTAGCATCATCAAAGCAGCCTGGATCATGGAAGAAGAATGGGCCGATCATTGTGCCTTTCCAGCCCTTAGCAGACCACCCTGGAGATGGGTGAAGGGCATAACCCACTCAGGGGCTCAGTCCTGTGTCATCATCTGCCTCAGTTGCAGCAACACAAGCAGAGAGGCCTTGAGCTGTGTAAAGAGAAGGGACCTGGGGTTACTGGTATGACCATCCACTCCAGGCTACCATGGCATAACTCCGAGAGAAGCCTAAGACCCAGCTGGAAATGAAGAGGCTTCAGGATCAAATTCCTCTTGAGCACAGAGATCTTCAAAAACTCAGGCCCCTCAAGCCAGGCCTATATTCCAGGGAGTTAGATGAAAACCAGCTACGCCCCTGCAGCTAAGGCCACTTGCTTCCCTTTAACGTCCCGCTCATTGTATGCTCTCTCTGAAGGCCTCACTGGAGCTGCAATCAGATTTTGATATTTATGAACTATGAAATAACTATGAAATGTCCCCCTTCATTTATCATAATCATCTTTCAACCTCCCTTACTTATTTCCACATTCACTGAGAAATCACATCCAAGTTCCTATGACCCCTAATAGCTCAGATGACCTTAAACTGACATGTGAATTTGGATCAAGTTAAATCAATGCTCCCAGAGCTCAGGTCATCCTTTCTTTTGCAAGGTGATTTTCCCCAAACTAAATGAGGACATTTTTTACATGGCAAACATACTGCTTACACAAACTAGCTTCATGTGACTTTTAAAGAAAGCATATAAATTACACCATCATAAACCTTTCTCTTTTCAGGTTTGTAACTGGAGTGTCATAAATATCAGACTTGATCATCTTTGGTTCATAATCCAGATGTCACTGTCTTCCAGTTAGAACCAAATGAGTTTTAGGAAGGGTTGCAGCGCCCCCTGCTGGCTTGCTTTGCAGAATGAGTTTTTAGAAGGTGAAAGTCTGGGTAGAAGTCCTTTGATGCTGAAATACCTTGTAGTTAAGAGGGGAAATGAGGTTTTGAATGCGACGTTCTTCATTTCCTCAGCAATGCACACTGCAGCAAAGAGAGGTTCACATTTCTTCCGTTATTATTTCTAGCATTTAATAGAGCCAGCCACATTAGAACTGATGACATTTCGATGGCGTTGTTCCCCATTACTAATGGTGTGAGACAAAACTAGGAGGGGGTTCAAGTCTCTCCCCTCGATGTAATGCTCCCACTCCAGGGCAACAGACAAGCACCTCTGGCCATCTTTGAGGTGGTCTCTCAGGAACCACAGTAGGACAAGGACAGCCCACTGGAGATGACAGACCCTAATTCTGTGCCACACAGCTTGCCACTCCAGACACCCACTAAGAGCTTCGGTCTGCAGGAAGAAATCCCTGATCATCAGACATAGTATAGATAATCAATCCTGATTTGAAAGCAGCTGTCAAGCTCAACCACCCCCAGTCTTTTATTAGCACTGATCCTGTCTTTATTATTTAAAATCCATATTCCTATGGATTCAAAAAACCAAGAACTCCTTTGGGTGGCTGGGGTGTATAGCATGGTATCAGAATAATCATTCATTATTCAACAAAAATATCATTGTGTCCACAAATTATTTAGCACTTATATTGTCCCGGCACCACATAGGCATGAGGGACAGTGGTGAAAAACAAAAAACTGCCTTAAATCGAGCTTGATGTCTAAGGGAGGGCCGGGTGGCGGGGGGGGGGCGGGGGTGGTGAATGAGCAACATACATATCATCCCCAAAATGAATTACAAACCGTGACAAAGGACATGAAGGAAAGGCACAGCCAGTTTCCCTGAGGACGTGCCGTTCGGATTGAGACCAAGAGGAGGAGCGGGAGTGACTGAGGGTGCAGGGTGAGCGAGGATTCCAGGCAGAGCAATGAGTGTGTGAAAAGCAATGACCTGCCAGGCAGAGAGGCTCAAGCCACTGACTGTGAACCTGCCATGAGTGTCCACGCCTTCATGACGGCGTTTCTATTAAACTGACTCCAAACAAAGTGATAAAAACCAATAAACCTTTCCCAGCAATTCACCAAATTCCTGCAGCGAATTGCGTCTCAGCTTCTGTCTCGGGAAATGAGAGGGCAGTGGCCAAGCCTTCTACGCAGCGGGCATCCTGCCAATTGGAAGTCTGCCTGCTGGGAGTTCTGGACCCCACTGAGTCCTTGCTTCATCTTTGCACGCTTGCAGCATCTTGTACCTTGGACCCAGTGTCGGAGTTTTCTCTTCCATGGATCATATCCATTGACCTGGCTCTCTCATCTTCCCGGACACCAGGCATTCTTCCCAGACTTAACAGGAACTCCACACTAAAAGGTCCTAGCATTTATCCTGGTGATTTTTGACAATGCCTCAGACAGGTGATCCGAAACAGTATTTTATTTATTTCTGCTATTTTTACAAACACCCATTTAGAACTTACTATTAGCCCAGCGAATTCTAAGGGCTTCCCAAAGAGTAACTCTTTTAATCTGCATGATCATCCTCGGAGGTGGTTGGTAACATGATGTGCTTGTTACACATGGAGACACTGAAGCCCCTCGAGGATAAGAAACTTCCCTGAAGTCACTCAGCCAGTAAGTGGCAGAGCCACGGTGTGGCTTCCAGAGAACAAGCTCAAAACCAGGCAGCCTCCTCTTAGCAAAATTAAAGTCACTCCACCAACAGCCCTTTTTTATTTAGTTGTAAAGTCTATGGCTCCGAAGGGTAGAATCCCATCCATTCTACCTCCTAAATATAGCTCACATCCTTCCTCTCTGCTCCTTCCCTCTGGTGTCTGTGCCAGCCGGTTCTGTCACCTCTGGTGTGCCCAGCGCAGCGCCCGCCATCCTAACTGGCCTCCTCCCCTTCTCGCCTACACTCCACACCATGTCACAGCATTCTAGGAACAAAGATTTGCTCTGTGTATTACCTCCCCTGTCCCACCACTGCCTACAGATCGAAGTTAACCCGAGCTGGTCCCGGACCCCTTTTGTGACCTCGTTTCCCCAACCTCCACCCTACTCTCACCCCAGCTCAAACTTGCTCCTCCAGCATCCCTGGCCCACTGCCTTCCTCCAGGCGTCCCCACTCCATTCCCCTTCCTCGCTGTCTGTATGCTGCTCCTCCTACTGGAAATGCCTGCCCATCCTCCTCTTCCTTCAGGGCTCAGGTAACAACTCCTTTGCCAGGCTTCCCTGACACCCTGCCTTTCCCCTCCCCCTTCACAGGATCTTTTTTCCTTTGTGCTGCCCATAAATCTTGTGCATAAGGTGCTGGTGCCAGGGTGGGGATGGGAGTGAGGAGAACGAGGCGCTTAATGCAGGGGCAAATTTAAGGGTGACCAAACATTCAGTAATAGATATAAAAACATAACATGAAATGTACTACTTTAACCATTTTTAAGTGTACAATCAGTGGTATATTCAAAATGTTGTGCAGCCATCACCACAATCCACTTCCAGAATTTTTCATCTTCCCAACAGAACCTCTGTCCCATCCTATATACTAAAAGGGTAATATGCAAATTGACCGAATGGCAGAACAGCTGGTCGCTATGACTTGCACTGACCTCCAGGGGGCAGACGCTCAATGCAGGAGCTTCCCCCTGATGGTCAGTGCACTCCCACAGGGGGAGCGCCGCTCAGCCAGAAGCAGGGCTGATGGCTGGCAAGGACAGCGATGGTGGTGGGGGAGGGGGCAATGGCTGCCCACGAGGAGTGGGCCTAAGCCGTCAGTGGGACATCCCCCAAGAGCTCCCGGATGGCAAAAGGGCGCAGGCCGGCTGAGGGCCACTCCCCCCCCCCCCCCCAGTGCACAAATATCATGCACCAGGCCTCCAGTTAAACAATAACTCCCCATTTCTCCTGCCTCCAGCTTCTGGGAAGCTCTGCTCTACTTTGCACCTCTAGATATTTGCCTACCCCAGGTACCTCATATACCAGGTGTACCGGTTAATAATGGCGGATTTTGTAATCAAAGAAAAGACGATAATTTCGAGAAACATCAAAAGTGTTTTATTCAAAGTAATGTCCATCGCTAGCTACACATTTCCCCATCTTGCAGGTACTTTGTGGATACCATCCCAATAGAACTTTTCTTGTTTTGAAGCAAACCATTCAGAGACCCAATTTTCCACTTCTTCGTATGTTTTGAAGTGCTGCTCAGAAAGTGCGTGTGCCATCCATCAGAACAAGTGGTAATCTGAAGGAGTAAGGTCTGGTGAATACAGCGGGTGGGTTAATACTTCCTAGGCAAAATCTTTTAACATGTCTTTAACTGGTTTTGAAGTGTGTGATGGTGCATCATCATGAAGCAAACTTACTTTGCCGTGCTTCTGGAACATTCTGTTCATTTCACAATCAAAGCGTGGTTCAAATTGATTATTTGTTGTCAGTAGCGATCAGTATTAAAGGTTTCACCTGGTTTTAGAAGCTCATAATACACCACACCTCCACCAAACGCAGAGCATTGTCTTCTTTCCGAAGGAATTTGGCCTTGCAGTCGATGTTGATGGTTGACCTGGATCAACCAATGATTTTGTGCATTTGGGATTCTCAAAATAAATCCACTTTTCATTGCCAGTCACAATTCGATGCAAAAAAGACTTTCATGCCGTTGAAGCAACATTTTACTGATGACTTTTCGGTTTTCCTTTGTCTTTCATTCAGTTGATGTGGCACCCATTTTCCTTCCTTTAAAATCTTTCCCATTGCTTGTAAATGATAGGAAATTGTTTGCTGAGCAACGTTTAAGCCTTCTACAAGTTTGTTGTTGTTTTTTGAGTTTGACACACATCTTCATCCAATAATGCTTGTAATTGTTGGTCTTCAAACTTTTTCAGTTGACCTGGATGTTGTCTTTCACATCGAAATCATCACTTTTAAAGCATTTAAATCAGCGTTCACAAGTATTTTGAGATGGAGCATGTTCGCCATAAGCTTCCCGAAGTATTCAGCAGCACTTTTCTTCAAAATAAAGTAATGAATTAAAACTTCCCGCAAATGCTCTTTTTTTGGCACAAAATTCGACATTTTTAAGTGTAAAAATATCTATGATGTTAACACCTTCAACAAATTTGACATATGAAGTTTTGAAGCGTATTGTCAATACAACAAAATAGCATACATACCAAATCACATATATATCAACATATGTGTAACTCCATCTATTGAAAAAAATCCGCATTATTAACCAGTACCCCTAGTAAGTGGGATGAGTCATACAGTATTTGTCTTTTTGTGATTGGCTTATTTTAACTAGCATAATGAAGATAAATAATATTGAAATGCAAAGTTGTTAATAATCAAGATTAATGCAAGATGAACAAAACGTGAAAACTTTAGATAAAGATAGGATCAGTATCACTGATTTTTTTCTTTTGCTTCAGGCACCAAGATGGCATAGCACTGATCCTGTCTTTATTGAAAATGTTGATATTTTTGTTTGTCATGGATTTTTTTGCATTAATTTTGATTTTTTAAAATGTTGCTTTAAGTTTGTATTTATCTTGATTACTGATTTGTGTGTGTGTGTGCTCCCTTATATTTTGTGTTCAAAGCAGGTACCTCACATGTTGTATCCTAGGCCCAGCTCTGGGGGTGTCAAGCTCTCTACCCTTATACCTCCCCACATAGACAGACAAGCAGATTATTTCTTAATAATATGCTTATATGTAAACACAGCTTGAAGACAAGTCCTCCTGAAGCCACCCACCCCTCTAAGGAGACTGCTGTCCTTAAGCCCCGCTTATGCTCTGAGCCACACCCCTGCACATCCTGCCACACGTGGCTGTTTGCCTTCTGCCTTTCCCGGCTGTGAGTTCTCTGAGGGCAGAAGCGGAGTCTTTTACATCTTCGTAGCCACACTGCCTTGTACAGTATTGGGTCCATAGAAGACACTTAATAATTGTTGAATGAAAAGCCCCTTAGCTCATTTTCCCATCAGTAACAAATATTTCAAAGCACCTCAATGACACTTTGCCTTTATCTAGTTTGGTTCCAATAATCCATAGAAGTTTACTATAGAACATAATATATAATTATGAGATTAGCCCCAGAACCTGGATAGGTCCACATTAAAGGGCTGGTGATCTAGAAAGCCCTGACTTTGGCATGCCTCGGGAAAGGACATTTCAGGGTTAACTGGTCTCCTGCTTGCTCTTGGTCCCCTCAACCAGGGGTGTCTCCTTTTGCTTCCTCACCACTCACTGTCCCCTTGGGCTGCTGTGCCACGGAGGAGGGACAAGCCAGAGGATTGTTGGAGCAGCGCCTGCTTCTGGTTTCCAAGGTACTGATTCCACCTCTGTCTCTGCTTAGCCAGAGTCCCGTCTGCATGCTGCCCTGGCACTGAGGGCTGTCTCCCTCCGGCTTACTGAGCCTGCTGTGCCGCCAGTAGGAATGTTTGGTTTTCTGGCCTCATTTCCGGTCTTGTGGCCACAGTTCTGACACTGGCTTCATGTCTCCAGCCACAGCCCATGGCCAGCATCCCTGGATTCCAGGTCCTGGCGTTGTAATTTATAGACTTCTCACATTTGAATTTAGTTTGGACACCATCATCTCAATTGAGATTTTATTTCTTGTTTAATGCCAACAGAAAATGGGGTTTTCACAGTCTTAAGTGCTCAGAATTGTTCATCTGGCTCTACATCTAGAGGTCTTTAAAACAAAAACAAACAACCTAACATCCAACACGTCAGCTCCTGAATTTATCATCCACCTCAGAGTCAAACATCCCCACCCTAATGAAGTTTGTTTCGCCAACAACTAGAGTTTTTCTTGGATCAGTTTTGCTATAACTGTTGGATCACTTAACTTTATAACCAGAAAATGTCTTCCTCTCCTTTGAGATGTCCACTGTTTTTGATGTTCCTCTTTCTCTCCTGTCTCCATAAATAGTGTTCAGTTTGCACAATTAAGATCAACTGACCAAAGTGATGTGATAAGCAAGTACAATGAGATGGCAACATTGTCTTGTACCTGCTGTGTTGTGCTTTTCACAATGCTTTAAAGTGTGAGCTGAAACCAATCCAAACTGTTGTCCCCAATTTGATGAATGCCAGAATTAACAAATACAGACCAAAACTGGAAGAAGAAATGGAATAATTCAAAGGAAGATGGAACACCCAAATTCATCTTGAGACTATGGAAGAACAGCTAACTCATGAATTTTAGTCATGAAATGCATGCCCTTAAGCATTCATAAAAGTATAAAGGTAAAAATACTGTGATTCCTTTATGGCATAATTCAGGCATTGTGAGGTAAGTGTATTTCGTGGCATTGATCCAAATCTCTTTCATTAAGTAGAGTATTATTATAAACAATGAAACTAATTTTCATGTGTGCCTTGTAGAATTAGATTTTTTTTAGTATACCCATCTCGGATAACTTGAATAAATATACAATGAAAAAATTATTATTACCTTATGTTTACATAAACATACTGTATATGTTAGGTAGAGCTACCATAACAAAGTGTCACAGACTGAGTTGCTTGAGTAACAGAAGTTTATTGTCTTGCAGTTCTTGAAGCTACAAGACCAAGGTCAAGGTGTGGGCAAGTTTGGTTCTTTCTGAATTCCAGGAGGAAAGGATCTGCTCCTGCCCCTTCTCCTTGCTTGTAGATGGCCAACCTCTCCCTGTCTCTTCCTGTCATTTTCCCTCTATGCTTATCTGTCTCTGGGTCCAAATTTCCCCTTTTTATAAGGACACCAGTCATATTGGATTAGGAGGAAAGGATCTGCTCCTGCCCCTTCTCCTTGCCTCAACTGAGACCCTGTCTCTAAATAAGGTCACATTTTCAGGTACTGTAGTTGGGACTCCAACACAACTTTTTGGGGGGAAGCAGGAAGGAGGGGAGCACAATTCAATGTATAACACATACCATGCTCATGTTTTTATGACTTAAGATATCCATGTGTATGTATTAACATGAAAAATAAATTTAGAAATTATACTGATCTACAAAACAGGTGTCAGCTTTCTCCACACTCACGGACCTTCCAGAAGTGAAGCTTCCCAGGGTGGAAAGCCCAGCCCGTGGAGGAGAACAAAGAAGCAGATGATTTTGTTTCTTCGGGCGATAATTTTCTGAGGTTGAGGTGAATTTTATATCATGGAGGGCCATGGAGAAGATTTCACATAAAGATTTTGTTCTCAAGTTCATTAAGCTCTAGGACTTCAGTGTTGCATCTTGTATTTGTTGGAAAAGCAGTCTGCCCACCTTCATCAAGCTGACCTCATCTCTAATCCCACTCTCATTTCTCCCAGTCAGAACCGGCTACATAATTTGCAAGACCCAGTACAAAATGAGAATCTGGAGTTCTTTGTTAAAAATAAATTAAGAATTTTAAGACAGCAACATTAGGGCATTAAGTCAGGTGTGGGGCCCATCTAAGTGCAGAGCTCTGTGCAGGTGCACAGCTTGCATGCCTGTGAAGCCCACCCTAAATGCAGTGTATCTGAAGTAATCATCCAAATGACAATATCATTAAATTGTTTACTTTGGTGAAAGCTTCAGCGGAGGGTACAGGGTACAAATGACAGATCTTCACAATGACCTATAAAAGAAAGAGACTATACTATTAGCCAAGGTTATGCTAACAGCTTGGGGGATTGGCTCGGGGTTACCTGAGGTTTACCTCTTGCTCATCTCACTGTTGGAGGTCAGTCAACAATCTTGTGAGGCTTTTCTCTGAGCAGTCCAGGGAGCTCCCACCTTACAACTCCACCATCTTTTTTTTTCTTTTTTTGTTTTTTTGTTAATCCTCACTCAAGGATATTTTTTTCCATTGCTTTTTCAGAGAGAGTGGAAAGGAGGGAGCAGGAGAGAGAGGTGAGAGACACAGCATCAATGTGAGAGAAACACATTGATGGATTGCCTCGCATACATACCCCAACTGGGGCATGGAATAAACCTGCAACCCAGGTACGTGCCCTTGACTGAGAATCGAACCCATGACCTGGCCATGAGTTTGACATGCTTGCTTCAGTGTGTGGGCCAAAACTCTATCCACTAAGCCATACCTGCCAGGGCTATCTTGAAGTTTTTTGCTCCCAATCACAGGAAGGGGGAGGAAGAGAAGACCCATCCACTCTTAATTGCTCCAACCAGAAGTGTAATATCTTTGCTCATGTCCTCATTGACCAGACTCAATCCAATGTTGCCACTCTATCCTCAGGAAGGCTAGGAAATACTGTTTTCTTGTATGCCAGGAAAAGGCAATGAATTGGTGAACATCTAGCTTGACTCTGCCACAGGAATTACCAGTGGAAATAAAATAAATCCATCAGTTGTGTAATAATTACTGTTAACTTGGAGCATAGAACTGTGCTGGTCTTTAGGAAGAGGTTAGAGAAAATATTTGAGTACCTTCCCTGAAAAATCAATGAAAACATATCCTTGGGTGAGGATTTATTTTTTAAAGTTGAGAAGATTGTGTTAATAAATGAATGAAGACCACCCAAATGAGAATAAGGAAAGGCTTTTGATGCAGAGCTTGCTGTAGCAAGTGAGTCAGCCACCATCACCACATTTGGCAAAGACTCAAAAGCCAGCAGACTGGTGGGAAAACTTTATTATGGAAAAAAAGAGAAGGCTCCAGGTGTGCCCTGATTGGAAACTGTTGGCACAGGGGAGTTATAAGTGAGCTAACTAAAAATGGGGCATCTTATTTCATTGATTGGGGGTCCGTATTTGACTTTCTTTGGTTGATCCTAAGTTGGAAGTGAGGGCAAAATTAGGGAAGCTGTCAGTTATAAAGCAAGGCCCACCTGTTTGGGCCCGTTGGTCACAGGAATTATTGTTTCACTTCCTATATTGGTTAGTAGAGACAGTGGTCTGGCTTCTTACAAGTCTGAGCTATGGTTAGTAGCTTGGCTTCCTGGGCTGTTTGCTACGGACTGTGGGTCAGAGTTCTATTTTTATATATGGTCTTTCTATTGTCTGTACATTCAGTCTCTCACAAGCTTTGGAAAGAAAGATGAAGGACAGACAGTCCATAAGTGGGAATGGCATGAGAAGAGATTGTTTTTAAAAAGAGGAGGAAGGGAACAGATTCAGGTAGTTAAAGCCAATGTTTCATGTTCCTTCATTCAATTAATAAACAAACATTCATTGAGCATCCATCCCTGCCAAACAATGTGCTTGGTGCTGATGATAGAAAGAGGGAGACATAATCCCTGCCCTCAAGAGTAAAGCAAGAGAAGCAGCCTTTCTCCACCAGGATCTAGCAGATGCCCTAGAGAAAATTAATTAAGTGGCTATTTTCTCAATTTTCCCAAAGAGGAGGTATAATTTATACCATGGATGGATAGAAGTTGATTCATTATGTACAATGGGTACCTTAGGGCATTTGCGGTAAAATCTCACCTGGACTCCCAGTGAAGAAGGTCCTGGAAAGAAAAGATGGACATATAAACACACAAGTGAATTAAAATATAGTGGTTGAGAGGCTATCCCTACTTATCCTGCTACTGCTACTCAATAATCCATGCTGCCAACCAACCAACACCACCCAGATGGAGCCACTGAAGTCAAGCCAAGAGCAAAAGAAGCACGTCAGAGTCAGTTACTCTTGACCTGAGTGAGCTCTTGTCTGGCACTTCAAGCTACACTTTCAGAAACAGTGGCTCCCAGTACAGCTCTCCACTATGAGGACACACACTGCTGAGGTTAAGTAGACTCACGGGGAACTGGGAAAAGTTAAAATGGAGAAAATCTCAGAAAACCAAGGCTTACAGTCACATTATCCATGAGACCAATCCATGATTATTGGTTTATCCCACAGGAACACTGGTTCCAGCCTTTAACACTCAGATGGCCCAATTCCCCTCTCATAGTGGGGCAGTGGCTGAACTAAACCAGTTGTCACCCAAGCGGGCTGTGGCAACATCCAGGCGTTCCAAGCTAAATTCAAGTGGACAGTGTGAAGAGTCAAACCTCAGGGCAACTGAATACAAACACCAAGTTCAGGGGCAGAATCAGAGCAAGAGTGAGGAGCCAGGGGCTCCGATTTGGCAAAGAGAAGAATAAAGCAAGAGAAGCAGATTCCGAGTGAAGAGAAGCCAAGCGGTCACCTGGGTCCTGGGCGTACGTGGACTCACAGAGTGCACGTATGTCACCGGGCTTAACGGGCAGGATGGAGGTTCCACGCCAGTTCAGGAAACAGGCTCCTTCAAACCTCCCTCACTGCTGTGTAGTGATACCCAGTGAATCTATCTGAGCTCTCTCCCTTCGTCCCAGGCACATTTACCCCAATGTTGTTGTTTTTCATTTTTATCAAATAATATTAATTGCTTGAAAAGTCCTTTATATTTACATGGGACTTATTTTACACGTATTTGATATGTACACCTACATTATAAGTGATCCCAGCAGCCATCTGTATTCCAATTATACAGATGTGAAAACGGATCCTGGTCACGCAAGTCAGCGACGGAATTGACTGGAGCCTGGACCTCCAGGGCCACATCTAACTCAATGTGGGGCTGGGGCTTAGACGTCCTGGACAACTTCATGCTTAAGATGCTAACAGCAAACAAGAGAAAACAAAACAATGACTTCGTCTCTTGTGTATCCGCATTTTGATCATGCTTTTGGTAGATGCTGGGTTATGCTAACACAAGGTTGACCTCTGATCAGCATCTGAAGTGTCATTACGTCTATCCTGACTAATGAAGGTCATATATATCCCATGCTCTCCCCCCCCCTCCCATTCAAACATGCAGCAAGGTGTTTAAAGACAATGTTTGGCATTCCATTTTAAAAATAGAAGACCCTCATCTTTATAAGAAGGCCTAAGTCAAGGGCTTTCTGATATCCCATGAAGGCAGACTACAAGGGTTCCAACCAACGGACCGAATTTTTCTCCCCTAACAATGTCACATTCACATAGAAAAAGAAGTTGTTTTTCTTTTTTTCAAAAGCAGAAACATAGCATAGGCACACGTGCTCCATAAAATCCAGCCATACCACCAAAACACAATCTAATCACATTATGTATTCAGTGCTTTCTCTCTGTCAACATTGCTTTATTGCTCCTTAGATTTGATCTCGCCTCCACTAAGGTGTAGGAAATTTGGGAAAGAAAGAGTATGATTTTCCCCAAAGTCCAGCCCCCCTCAAAGATTATTCTGGTTCATTTATTCTAGTCAGTCATTTGAGGTAAAACCACTTATACATATCTATGTGGTGTTATCTGAAATATAGGTTCTTCTACCTGCCTTTCTCCTTAGTCTGTTTCGAAGACAATCCAAACACTGCCTTTAAACACTGCAAGGCCCTGAAAGATCGGTTTTGGTAGATCCAACAAATTCTTAATGAAGGCCAATAGAGTGTGCTGTAGTATTTCAAAGAACACAGTTTCAGGGACTACTTCCAGAACTCTCTCTCTCTCTCTCTCTCTCTCTCTCTCTCTCTCTCTCCTCTCTCTCTCTCTCTCTCCAAGTGGCTTTTACAAGCACCTTGAATATATACGTTTAACACAAATTATTTGGTACTTAATAAAGTACTGGCACATCTTAGGTTTTCACAGCACGTTTTTGCCTTTATAAGGATTTTAATAACTTTTTCTCTGATATGAGTCCCAAGAACCTCTGGGTGAGCAATGCTGGCATGGGAGTGTTACATGCTAGGTGTCCAAAGTTAACAGCTATTGGCAATTTTTATTTACTTTCTTCTTCTGTTTGAGTGTACTTACTGCTATTAAAGTTCTGTCTGGCAGCAGAAACGGGTATAAAAGTGGCTACTTAAGAAAACCAATTTGGCCATTTGTGACAACAGCTGCCTGATATTGCATTTTATTTAATTGGAAAAGGATGCAGGAAGTCTGTGGAGCATTAAAGGAACTCGAAGTTTGGAGATCACAGGAATTTTCTCTTCTATTTTTTCTAATAAAATTACCATTATTAAGTAATTTATTGAGTGTCGACAACATACGAGGCACTTTTTAAATTATCTGAAAATGGACTGATTAAGAAAAAAACATGTAAACTCTTTTGCAAGGGCTCTCCGCGGACCTTTCACAGCATGTGTTCAGCCGACAGGGTGACACTGCTGTTAAGACCATCCCTCAAAAGCTGTAGAGTCAAAGCCAAGACTCTGAACAAGCACATAAGACCCTGCCTCCACCCTTTGGCCCTGGCTGGCTCCAAACACTCCTGCGCTGTTTGGTTTTCCAAACACAACAAATTTTCTGCTGCTCCCCAGGACTCGGTGCCCTCTCATTTCCCTGACCTTCGCACCCACTCTTCTCCCTGCTTGACTGCCGGGGTTCTTGTTCCGGCATCAAGAAGGGTTCGGGAAATCTGGAGAAGGCTGAGCATAGATTAAATAGGAGTCTAGAGACGAAATATAATTTTGAAAGGCATTTGGGGGTCAGAGGAGCTTAGCTTAAACGAAACTAAGATCTAAGTTCTAAGTTCTCCACGTCTCAGGACCCCATGCTCTTTATTAACACAACTTGTCCTCAAAGGGTATACACAAGCATTGTCAGAATGGGGGAATTAGCTTACTGCTATTCAGGTGTTTGGCCAGTAGGAGGCAATAACATGTAGATTAAGATGCCCTGAGCTGTCTGGCAGCCAACAATCCTCCCTTTTCAGGTTTGGGGAATTGCCATCAGCCATTCCCAACAGGTGACTACATGTGTGACTCAACCCTGTTGAGTCCCCAAGTTCCATCAACCTTTTGATGAAATTCTTGAAATTATGACATGCTGGAATTGGCTTCCCACACTTGACATACCCTTCCTAACTGGTCTGCCTTGGAAACTTCTTATTCCTTAAAATGCAAGCATCAGATCCAGCATTTCCACTTCTGAGCACATATCAGGGATCTGAAGCAGGGATTCGAAGAGCTCAATGCACAACCATGTTCATAGCAGCACTGCTCACAATAACCAAACGGTGGAAGCAACCCAAGGGTCCATCAGCAGATGACTGCGTAAACAAAATGTGATTGTTATGCCCAGATTTCAGGATCCCCAAGAGACCACACCAGGGAGCCAGCCGTGTCCGATGCAAAAGCATAAGAGTCTTTATTTCAAACCCGGGTTTGGCTCCCCTACCCTCCTTACCGACTCAGCGGCAAGTGGCAAAGAGAGGGCTAGCCCAGTGGGAAGAGGAGTTTTATAGGGGGGTGGAGTAAGGGGAGGAGAGGGGACTGTGGGCCCTGCCGATTGGCCAGGCGCAAGTCGGTGTCTCGTTACACAGGATGTGGTCATATCTATGGCGCGCACTTCCCTTGATTGTCATTGGTTAGTTTAAAGAAATCCTGGGTGTGGCTAGCAGAGGCTTGGGCTTCCAGGAAGAAGCCTTGCCGAGCACATGGCTGCCCAAAAATGGAGGATCCAGGGTAAGATGGAGGGTGTAGTCCTCGCCCTTTCAGTGATGTATAAATACAATGGAATATGATGCAGGCTTTAAAAAGAGAGAAAGTCTAAAAAAATAAAAAGAGGGAAATTCTGACACATGCTACCACATGGCTAAACCTGGGGGGCATTATGCTAAGTGAAATAAGCCTACCACAAAGAGACAAATACTGTATGATTCCACTTATGTGAGGAGGAGTCAAATTCATTGAGACAGAAAGTAGAGTCGTGGTTGCCAGGGGCTGAGAGGAGGGGGCAACAGGGAGTTATTATTTAATGAGCATGGACGTTCAGTTTTACAAAATGAAAAGAGTTCTATGGATGGATGGTGGTGATGGTAGCTCAACAATGTGAATGTACTTAGTGCTACTCTACACTCAAAAATGGTTACGATGGTAAATTTTGTTATGTGCATTTTACCACAATATTTTTTTAAATTTTAAATTAGAAAATTAAAAAATAATAAAAATTTTAAAATCTCTAGCATCAACATCTCTGTGAAAACCTCCCCCCCTCCCAGCTCTTACTTCCTATGAGCTTCTATTGCACATAGTATCTAATTAAAATTAGGTTTTCCCCTCTAGACTGAGAACTCTTTGAAAGACAAGATGACAAGATCGTATCCTTTTCATCTTGATCCTGTGTGGCTGTCACAAGGACAGTTCATAACTGTCTCCTTCGTGGTGCCTGGTAGGATGTTCCTTCCCTATTGTCAATTTCTTTGGCCGATGACTCAATGTGCATTTGCCATGGAGTCTTTCCCCTCTGCCAGACAGTGGCCAATGCATCATCGTGGATCCCTGATGAGGACTAGAGGACAGAGAACAACCCCCAGTGCACATTAGGAAAAGCAAGAAATAAACCTTTGTTGTTTTAGGCCACTGGGACTTTAAAATTATTTGTTACCACAGCTTAACCTTACCTACCCTGACCGGTAAATTCCTGACACTTAGGTCAGTGCTCATGACATGTCAATTACTTGAAAAGGTGTCTTTTTCATAAAGAGATGGAAGAACATACCATGTTCTTGGATTGGTAGAATCAACATCATCAAAATGTCCATATTACCCAAAGCAATCTATAAATTCAACGCACTTCCCATTAAAATACCAATGGCCTACTTCAAAGATCTAGAACGAACTCTCCAAAAATTCATCTGGAATAAAAAAAGACCCCGAATAGCTGCAGCGATCCTGAGAAAGAACAAAGTAGGTGGGATCTCAATGCAGATACAAGATGTATTACAAAGCCCCTGTCTCAAACTGCTGTATGCACAGAACAGGCATATAGTCAATGAATAGAATAGAGACCCAGAATCGGCCCGAACCAATATGCACATTTAATATTTGACAAAGGAGGAAAGAACATTCAATGGAGCCAAGATAGTCTCTTCAATAAGTGGTGTTGAGAAAATTGGACAGATATATGCAAGAAAATGAAACTAGACCACCAACTTACGCATACACAAAAATTAACTCAAAATGGATAAAGGACTTAAATGTACGACAGGAAACCATAAAAATTCTAGAAGAATTCAAAGGCAACAATCTCAGACAATGCCAAGCAATTATTCACTGATACAGCTCGTAGGGCACTTGAAACTAAAGAGAAAATGAACAAATGGGTCTACATCAAAATAAAAAGCTTCTGCACAGCAAAAGAAACCAGCAACAAAACAACAAGAAAACCCACTGTGTTGGAAAACATATTTGCCAACGTCATATCTGATAAGGGCCTAATCTTCAAAATTTATAGGGAACTCATACAACTTAACAAAAAGAAGATAAACAATCCAATCAAAAAATGGGCAAAGGATCTAAATAGACACCTTTCAAAAGAGGACATTCAGAAAGCCAAGAGACATATGAAAACATGCTCAAAGTCGCTAATCATCCGAGAGATGCAAATCAAAACAACAATGAGGTACCATCTCACACCTGTCAGAATGGCTATCATCAACAAATCAACAAACGACAAGTGCTGGAGAGGATGTGGAGAAAAAGGAACACTTGTGCACTGCTGGTGGGAATGCAGACTGGTGCAGCCACTATGGAAGACAGTATGGAGTTTCCTCAAAAAGCTGGAAATGGAACTCCCATTTGACCCTGTGATCCCACTTCTAGGAATATATCCCAAGAAACCAGAAACACCAATCAGAAAGGATATGTGCACCCATATGTTCATAGCAGCACAATTCACCATAGCTAAGATCTGGAAACAGCCTAAGTGCCCATCAGTAGATGAATGGATTAGAAAACTGTGGTACATCTACACGATGGAATACTATGCTGCTGTAAAAAAAGAAGGAACTCTTACCATTTGCAACAGCATGGATGGAACTGGAGAGCATTATGCTAAGTGAAATAAGCCAGTCAATGAAGGAAAAATACCACATGATCTCACTCATTCATGGATAATAAAGACCATTACAAACTTTTGAACAATAATAGATACAGAGGCAGAGCTGCCTCAAACTGATTGTCAAACTGCAGTGGGAAGGCCAGGGAGGGGGGTAAGAGATCAACCGAAGGACTTGCATGCTTGCATATAAGCATAACCAATGGACATAAGACACTGGGGGGTAAGGGAGGCCAGAGGATTGTCAAGGGCGGGGGGTGGGGGAAGGACACATATGTAATACCCTTTGTAATACTTATTATAATATTTTTTTTAAAGAATAAAAAAAAAGGTGTCTTTTTAATAAATGGCTAATGGAATTAGTAAATTAATGAGTAATAATAAACTATCCCTGCAAAATAAAATAAAATATATAGAATTTAAATCAAATGTGCAGCAGCAGCGTTTGATGAAACCACTTTGTTATTAAAGATTAACTCATTTTAAACTGAATTTGTGACTACATTGACAACCAAGGTAATAGAATGAGGAATAATTTCCAGCCCTTTATGTAATTATTTAATAACTATAATAATAGCTTGACATATTGAATTCTTGTAACTGTTAGAGATTGTCCTATGAGCTTCACATGTCTCATTTTATTTAATAATTGCAACCATTTTTACAAATTGCAAAACTGAGAACTAGGAAAGTTTACCTTTCTGAGACCACTCAGCTAGCAATTGGCAGAGCCAGGATTTACACCAGGTCTATCACTTTCAAAAGTTGGGCCTGTATCTAGAGCACAGGAAATTCTGGTTTTTCCCAAAGCCCAAGAAATTTCTCCTTTAGTCCTATAAATGAGAAGAAGAAAAAAAAACAAGTGAAATCAACAACAAGAAAATATCACTCATTCATCCATTGTGTGTGTGTGTGTGTGTGTGTGTGTGTGTGTGTGTGGTGTGTGGTGTGGTGTGGTATGTGTGTGTGTGTGTGTGTATGTGTGTGTGGTGTGTGTGTGTGGTGTGTGTGTGTGTGTGTGTGTGGTGTGGAGGTGTGGTGTGTGTGTGGTGTGTGTGTGTGTGTGCTGTGTGTGGTGTGTGTGTGTGTGTGTGTGGTGTGGAGGTGTGGTG
>NW_005871200.1:943677-1007553 GCF_000147115.1 Myotis lucifugus
GTGCCATCCCTGCCATCAAGGGACAGCACTGAGTAATGCATAGAAGAGGCTGACATCACTAGCTTCTGAGCCTGTTAGGCCCCAGCACCCAGGTACAGGGGGGGTGCTAGTACTTGAAGGAGAATTTAAAGCTTTTGTTTAGATCAGACAAAGCTTCACAAAAACTTTAAAAGAGATTCTAAGTTAATATCTAAACATGACAGCAAAAGCTCTGGAATCTGCCCAAAATATTGTCCCCAGGTAGAGAAGGGAGAGTTTCGTGTGCACATGCAACAAAAAAGGAGTGTGAGAAGCTAAAAGTATTTTTTGATATCTACCCCTCCAAGCCCAGCTGTTACATAAATATTTTGCCATATTTTCCCCAGATCCTTCTTTTGAATAAATGAAACTTTATAGATACGGAAGCCTCCCTTCCTGACACCATTTACCTCCCTCCCTCCCCAGAGCGACCCCAGTCCTGAAGTTGGCATGTGTCACTCCTGCCCGTGTTTTTATATTCTCACAGTGTAATTATGTATTTGAAAACAGATGTGGTATTTGTTTGAAATTTTGGCATGCTTGTAACTATAATTTTATGGTATAGTTTGGCTTTTTATTTTAATAAAATAACAGAAGTAAAGGGACTTTTAAAATTCCCTCTCTATGCTTATGTCTCATTGGTCATAAATGAAACCCTGCAGCTCATGACATGATAATACAGAGGCGCTCAGCCTGAATAAGCGGCTGTACTAAATTTAACAAACCAAAGCAAGGTGGTGTGAGGGGAGATGGGGAAATCAGAGTGCAGATACAGAAGGCATCCAGAAGAGGGCGGTGTCACCTAATAAAAAGAGCGCCCATGCCTGGTGGCTGCTTTGGATAATTAAGCATAGACCTCTAACGGAATTTGGAAGTGCTAGCGGGTAAAATTAGAAAACGCAAGCCTGATCATGTGAATTATTTGTCCAAGGTCCAAAGTGAGTTAATGTTTACTACTTCTGCCCACCCAGCTCAGCACTCTGGGAGGTCTGCAAGCAGCCCTGCAAATGATGCAGCAGACACAAGAAATCAGATTGGTCTAAGTCAGATCATGCATGACACTTGTACTTCTTCATTTCATTTTTATTGAATTTATTGGGGTGGCACTGGTTAACAAATTGATACAGGTTTCAGGTGCACACTTCCACAACACATCATCTGTTTGGTGTGTTGTGTGCTCACCACCTCAAGTCAAGTCTCTTTCCATCACCATTTATCCCCCCTATACCCTCCTCCAGCTCCCCTCACCTACACCCCAGGCAATCACCGCACTGTTGTCCATGTCCCTGAGTTTTTCTTATGATCCCTAGTGCCAGTTTTAAGCCTTCATCATATTCAACTGAGCGCTTCATTCATCAAGATGATATTAGGGCTTGAGGAAAGAACCAAAGAGAAGATTTTGCAAAGTGATCAATTTATAAAATCATGCTGAAGCAGCGATATTTTTAACACCTCCCCCTCAAAAAAAATGATTTCAAGTTCTAATTCTTTACATTTGTTCTAAGTATATGTTGATAATGTTTTGTGTGCAATTTTTAAGAACAATATCAAAAGTACCTTCTATTGACCACCTTCTTGGATAGAATTATTAGTCAGGTTAGGGTGGTTTATGCTGAAGTCACACAGAACACCCAGCACTGCAGTATGGAACACTATGGAACAAGTGTCACCGAGTAGGCCCAGAGCCTATTTTTGTAAACGGTTTTATTGGAACAGGCCCGTTTGCTTACCTACCATCTATGGCTGCCTCTGAGCAGTGGAGTCATTGCCACAGAGACAAATGTTATCTGCAATTGGGCCCCATAGCCTGCAAAGACTAAAGTATTTACCACCTGTTCTTTTATAGAAAATTAGAGGCCCGGTGCACAAAATTCACGCACTTGAGGAGGGGTCCCTCAGCCTGGCCTGTGCCCTCTTGCAGTCCGGGAGCCCTTGGGGGATGTCCAACTGACAGCTTAGGCCTGCTCCCCATGGGCCTAAGCCGTCAGTCAGACATCCTTAGCACGGCTGCGTAGGCAGCATGGGCCTAAGCCATCAGTCAGACATCCTTAACACTGCTGCGGAGGCAGGTGAGGCTCACACCACTGCCGCTGCGCTCGCCAACCGTGAGCCCGGCTTCTGGCCACCAGGGGGCAGCTCCTGCATTGAGCGTCTGCCCCCTGGTGGTCAGTGCATGTCATAGCGACCAATTGTTCCACCTTTCAGTCTATTTGCATATTAGCCTTTTATTATATAGGATGCTTGCTGGCCTTTCCTATAAAGCGATGCTCCCATAAACCATCCTATAATGATGAACATGTACTATATCTACACTGTCCAGTACAGTAACCACTAGCCACATATGACTATTGAGTCCTTGGAAGACATGTGACTCAGTGGTGCCATATTGAACAGCAAGTGAGGAACAGAATTTTTATGTTCATTTCAATTCGTTTCCATTGCAATGGCCATACCCAGTGGCCCCGTGGCTTCCCACAGTGCTGGGACGGTGTTGTTTGCAACAAGAGGCTGTAGGACAAATTTACTTGAGGGAAGTAGTTCATCGACCCCAGCTTTACAGCTAAGGAACTGAGATGTTGGTCTTTGTGACGTCAGCAACAACTACCCTCTCCTGACCAATACTTTCCCACAACTCTCCACTTCCTTTAGAAAGACCACAGCTCCTGAGGAAGAAGCAGGAGAGCATGAGCTGCCATGGGAATTTGCATTTCATTTCTTTATCATATATTCAGCCTTTTTCATCGGTATCAGAGTATCATTCATAAATCCCTTGGCTGCGGTGAGAGAACATCTAACAGTGGCCTGAGCAATCTGGATATTTTCTTTTCTTTTCTTTTTTTAACAATTTTGTACAGTTTTCTACTCCTTTTCAGTGAGTTCTTAGTGGTTGCAAACACTGTGCTATAGTGTGCTTACTGCTCTTTAGCAGTGATTTCCCTGAGTTGTCAAACACCGTCTACACTCCTTCCTGATGTTTAGAAGTGATGTCCAAGTGTTTTCTAACTATTTGGTACAGTTTACTGCTCCTTTTCAGTGAATTCCATGTAGTTTCTTTTTCTTTCTTTTTTTAAAATGTTTATTATGTATATATATTTTTTCTTTTTTAATTTTAAGAAAAAACAATTTCAAATATAATAATGTTATATGCAATAAACATTAACACTTCAAAAAATGATCTTAAATATAATAATGTTACATGCAATAAACATTAATATCTCAAGAAAGAAAGATTTTAAGTATAATAATATTACCGAAACTGTACTAACATAGGATGATATCACAAAAGTTGTAGAAAATATTAAAAATCTGCAAAAAACAGGGTTACTTCTATTATATTTTAAAATATTTGTTTTCCTCTGGCTCTATTTTTGTTCATCAGTTTATGTTGTTCATTATATTCCACAAATGAGTGAGATCATGAGATATTTATCTTTCTTTGACTGGCTTATTTCGTTTAGCATAATGCTCTCCAGGTCCATCCATGCTGTTGCAAATGGTAAGAGATCCTTCTTGTTTACAGCAGCGTAGTATTCCATTGTGTAGATGTACCACAGTTTTTTAATCTTCTCATCTGCTGATGGGCACTGAGGCTGTTTCCAAATCTTAGCTATTGTAAATGGTGCTGCTAAAGGCTATTTTCTCATGTAACAAGCAGTCTGGAAGCAGACAGCTCTCAGCATTGGCCCAACACTTCCACGGCGTGAAGCCTGTGTCTCATACTCTCTTGAACTTTCTCTCTTGATTGTGAAACAGTTGCTCACACATTTAAGGCAAAAAGAAGTGAGAATGGGAGTTTCACTCAACACATCAGAAAAGTGAGAGATTTCCCAGAAGACATTCTGGATGCAAGCCCTCATCTTACTGGTGTCTGAGGAGAGCCAGCACTGGGGCACGGGCCCACCAGAGCTCAAAAGCTGGTGAGGAAGCGGGAACACAGCACTGCCCTGAGCGTCTTGGTCAGTAATGGATGTCACCTAGGCCTGGGCACACTGGCCCATGGAGGAGGGAATGGATATGAGGCAGACAACTGAAGTTTCTCTCAGTTATAGTTTGGCTTAGGGCCACGGTGTTCTCTGGTGTCCGTTTTCCAGAATCTCATGACTAGGTTTGCATCTTTGTATCTAGTCCTTATTCAAGACTCGTTTGTTGACTACCTGTCGACTGTCAGGCGTTGGGCCAGACAGCAGAAAGGGGCAGAAGCTAAGGCTGGACATGCTGGCCCAGGATGCGCAGGGTCTCTGTAAAAGTACGAATGGAAGGTTTTGTGAAATAACGATGTGTGTCAAATATGCCGCAGATTTACATGTTTACTGAGGAGCCTCGGTACGTGTAACCTGAAGTACTTCTGGCGTGCTCTATTTTACTGCACATCCATAAACACAGTTCTGCTGGGTGATTATTTTGACTATTTTTAAATCTCCTAGTAAATACAAATGTCAGTGACTTCATGTGTAAGAAATGTGCTAGGGCTTTGTTATTTTTCTACCTAAATTCTCCATTCTGCTGGGGTGGCAGAAACTGTGTCTCAGTGAATTTGTGGTTCTGTAGGGTTGTGCCTGAGCGCAGGGAGGGGAAGGCACATTTTGAAAGAGGGGAATAGTCCTGTTATTGATGGCATCTGGACACACCAGCAACCATTTAGACCAGATCCCATCAGCCACCTACTGACTGAATATACATCCCTCTTCCCCAGCCTCGTGGTCCTTGGGGGACAATGCATGTGCAAGGGACTCTGGGAGGCTGCTAAGACCCCTCCCGGCTCCACAGTCAGTGTGGTCATTTCTGCTCTGAAGTCCTGCTGCCTCCATGGGCTCTGGCAGCAGGAGTACAGTGCCCTTCCCCATATCCTTGAATCCTACTGTTCAGACTATGCAAATGAAAACTGTCACCTGGAACTCGGGCAGGAGGGTGGGCACCGGGTCACTCCCTGTGAACCCACTTATGTCTGTGTTCTCAAGGCTTCCCTGTCTGTTCTGCTCTCTTGGAAACTCCCAGCCAGTTATCTGTTGCTGTGAGTTTTTCTTTAAATATTTCTATTTCATATTTTGTCCTCAAGTATTTCCATCCTAAATCATTCACATTTCCCCAAACCAGAGCCATCCCCAAAAAGCTATTATAAACTATGGGAGTGTGGGGGAATGTACCCAGAAAGGAGAAAGAGGAGAAGACACCTACCTGTCAACCTGTCTCTCTCCTCCCCATGAGACCTGCCTCCCCACCAAAGCATCGTGCCCCTCCCTCCAGCTCCACCTGTACTTGTGAGATTCCACTTCCCTTTGAAATGATCCTCCAACTTCATATGAAAATAACTGATGTGAATATACACAATGAGTTGTGGGTGAAGCAGTTGAGGGGTAGATTTATTAATGAATTACGTCTTGAAGGATAAAGGGGTGGCAGATTGAGGAGCTGGAGGGAAGCTGCCAGAGATGACAGAGGACAGCCTCAGGCAGGCGACAAGTTGGCACTCGGCATATCATTATTTAAAGAATTGCGAGTATTCACATACATAGCGTCATCCTCATTTGCATCAGTTGTGTTCTGTCAAGTCTCAGCAAACACTGAATTAAAAGTTACTGAACCATTTATTGCTCGAGAAGGGAAATACAGGGTTAGGCTCCTGCAACCCTCTGGTCACATTTTCATCAGTCACTCAATACTTAACCTCTTTTGATCTGTGTTTCTGTTTAGAGACATATTATTTAAACTGTATTATTGACTCATGAACATTGAACATCTCAGTCCTCTTGCACTTGAGATCACTAGACAGCATGTCAGCACCACACATAGGGGCCATTTTAAACAGTGAAATCATCAACAAAAAGTACAAAGTGCAGAAAACATGGTACCAAATAACTTGTTTACAGTATGGGAGCTGAGACAAGCAGGCAGAGTGTCACCTGGGAACACATGGGGAACTCACCATTCTGCACGTGCCCATGCCCACCGTGACCACCCAGGCACCCCCAGTGTTGGTTTGGGGGTTACCAGTAACTTTTTTAAGCAGGCAAATTTGCAAATATGGAAACCAAAAACAAGGATTGACTAGAGCTGAAGCAAAAGGGTAGGTGCAAGTGTGTGCAATTGCTCTGGGATATGAAGCCAAAGGAGCCAGAGAACAGGCACCAAGGGCCTCATGTATCAAGCTACTGGTACTCACCTGCCCTCTCTCAGGATGGGGCATGTGGAGGAAGCAGGCTGGGAGCAGTGAAGCGAGTCACTGCCCCCAGAGAAGGGGTTCCCTGGCGTGGGGGACCTGCCACTGCAGCAGCTGGTAGGAGGCGCGATCTTGAGTTTACCCTGATCAATGCCATTCAGTCATACTCTGACTTCATCAAGAACCTAGGAGAGAGAAGGAAATAGCAAAGAAATAACACATATACTGTATATGGGGCCATTAACAACTGGCAAGTTCTGCATTTCTGAAGGAAAACGCTGAGCCCAGCAGCACAAGCAGAAGTAGCAACAGCCCACTTGGGCGTCAGTGTTAAACAGTTCACACTGGGGCAGTAAAACATTGGCAGCTGCCAGCGCGGGGCCTCCGGGAAGCCTGCCAGAGGACCAGAGAGGTTGTGACCCCACTGGTTCCTGTGGGCTGGGGCTGAAGGGGTTTCTGATGCCTTGTGGCTGTGGCCCCTTCCCAGATTCAAGCTTGGAGAAGCAAGAGGTACCCCTGTAAACCATCACAAGTCACTTAGCAACTTCTATGAGACTTTTTTGGAGTTTCCATTTGGCACCTGATGTCACAATAAATACATTTTAAATCACTTTAATTCCCAAAGTTGTTCTTCCTGGAAAACAACTGTTGAATGTGGTTATTTTCCCACAAGACTCATATGTTTTAATTTGGAGCTAAAAAATAAAACCCCAATGAAAACTACATCATTTTTTGGAAACTGCTTTCCATTTGCAAATTTAGTTTTGTTGTTTCAACAACTCTAGGTTTCAAATCCTTTTGTCAGTAACGTAAAAAGCTTAGGGCCTATGCTGTCCTAGGTCCCTCCATTTCTGAGGTGCCAGGATTTCTGCTCTTTGAGCTTAGAACTTTGGACTTAAACAGACACCCAAATGCTGAGTCAAAACTTGTCACTGTTGGATGGAATGGATTCTCAAATGAAGCTTCATAGACTTGAGCTCCACCTTTTTAATGGCTGGACTATAGAAGAGGAAGACATTGAACACCGCCAAACCGCCTGGGAGTATCCGTATAAATAGTCAAGAGTGCTGACAGCCCAGGGGAAAGCACAAGAAAAGGAAGGTAAACAAGCCCCAAAGCATCCACTCAGATGAAATGGACTCAGGATGCAGGAAGTTTCAAGCTCCTGGATGATTAAATTTGGCTTCTCAATGTCAGAGCCCCCGCCAGCTCTCAGTCAGAACAGATCCCTCTGGACAGCAGAGGGGGTGCCAAGCCCACACTTTGCCTTTGGCTAAACTGGAAGACTGAGGGCGGACTTGAGTTGCTACTTGTGTAAGTAAGAGAAAATGGTAACTGGGAATGGCAGGAAAGAAGCCAAGAAAAATAATCTTGACTTATATTCATGAATGAATAATCCAATTTGGTTTCTCATCAGCAAAAAAAGCAAAAGTTATACATGGTAGTTGGAGGACTGTATAAAAATTTTACAACTCAAATAGGAGGATCTTGCTACCTGTTGTCCAAAAAGAAATTGACCAACACATGACCTCCAGGACAGACCACAGGGCAGCATCATGCATGTGGCCACACCCAGGGGAGGGGTTAGAGACTCCTTAGGGAGGAGCAAAGACAGGTAGATCAGGATTCTACCTGGATTGGAACGCATCTGACAGAGGAAAACTGTGCAAATGAAAATAGCAACTACAAAATGACAGCAAAAGAAAAGAAAAACAGATGGCAGAAAGGCTATCAAACAGAATAGGAGACAGACTGTTTCAGTAACATAGATCTTATATTTCTGCAGCTGAATTTTTAAAAGCATGTTGGTGTACTTGGTAAGTGAAAACCTGGAATTCAGCCCAATAGGAATTCCAGTGAGACAACCACTGTCCATCTGAAGGGGGGGAGGGGGCGGCTGGGGGTTTGCTAAAAAAAGAAATCATATATTAAGGCAATTTCATTATTTTTTTACATTAACTTAACAGAAACAAAAATTTAATTTCATGGGCTGTTTGCAGTAAGAGTTTATAATAAGAAGCCCCTGAAATTTTATACAAATTATGATCATAAGCACATATATATACTTTTATTTTTTTTCTGTCTTGAGATTTCACAGCTTTCAACAGATTCTTTCACAGGGGTTTGTAATCCAGAAAAGGGTGACAACCTGGGTGGTAGTGAAACGGGAATTTTGGGGGTGAAAAAGACATATTTTAGGAAATTTTGGAAATTAAGAGGACCATGGAAGAAGCACAAGGCAGCAGAGCAGCAGAAGGTATATTTCCATAGAATAGGGAAGCTGAAAAGCTGCATCAGGTACATTTCCATAGAATGAGGGAGCTGGGAACAGCAAAAGGTTTATATTTACAAAATAAAGAGAAGGAGCCCTTCATCCAGAAGGAGAAGGAGAAAGCCCAAAGGGAATAGGAAAGCAATAAGGAAGGGAGGGCGGAGAACTTCACATGTCCCATGTGAGGTTCCACCTTTGAGCTCAGGAGTTACTATAGGAACCAGTCTAAGGGAATAGTGATGGAAGGGAGGTTGGGGGGTTGCTAAAAAAAAAGAAATCACATATTAAGGCAATTTCATTATTTTTTTATATCAACTTAACAGAAACAAAAATTTAATTTCATGGGCTGTTTGCAGTAAGAATTTATAATAAGAAGCCCCTAGAATTTTATACAAATTATGATCATAAGCACATATATATACTTTTATTTTTCCTGTCGTGAGATTTCACAGCTTTCAACAGATTCTTTCACAGGTAACAGCTACATGGACAGTTGCCAGGCACTACTTAAAGCAATCACGGCCTATTTCTGTCATCCTCCCACACTCCCTTTGGGCATCACTCTCCCCATTTTAAGTAACAACCTCAATTCTCAACCTGCTCAGCAAACATTAATTAAGCGGCTCTAAGAGGCAGGAGCTGTACCAGGCTGGGAGGCCTTGGGGGTGAGAGTGAGGCTTTCAGCTCCTTAAGGACCGCTTTTTAACTTGTAAAAGGCTTTTCTATAACCTGGCCACTCTGTCCTTTTTTAAAAAACTAAGATTAAGTTTAGAAGAACTGCAAATTCAAAAGGCAGTTTTTCTTAAGCATTTGTGTTCAATTTTAAAATCCCCTTATTCTACTTACAATCTAGTAAATTTCAATAGTCACTAAGGGGAATGTTGATTCAGGTTTGGTTCCATATGTAAAAGGACTTATTAACTCCCTTAAGTATCTTAAACTGAATTGGCAAAAGTAATATATTCAAATTTTTAAGTTCTTCAAATGTCTACTAAGCAAAAGTTTCCCAAGTACTTAAGCAATTTTAGAAAAATCTAATAAAAGAACGTGTATCAATATAATTCGTCTTAATTCTTTTAAACATTGCCATGCTATTTGTAAACAGTAAAATTCTGAACAAAAAAGTATGTAAACCAAACATCAAGTACACATTTTAAATTGAAATCAGAAAGCTAATCTGATACCCTAATATACTAAATTATCTTAAACATTAAAAATATACAGACTTTTCTACTGATGTTCCTGTAATTGGATGGATGGACTGCACCTCTTTGGAGTCTCTTTAACAAGAGGGACTTCCATATGGGTATCTCAGCGACTCCCCACGCAAATGGTTTATCCACGTGATTCAATATTCATAGAACGTGCTACAAATCTGCCGGGAATGGAAACGTTGTCCAGTTGGACTCTGCACATCTCCATCCAAGAATCACAACACAGAAGTCATGCTAATGAAGAAGCACCTACTCCCCACCCCAGAGAAGCTCAGTGTATAAGCTGGGACCAAAGGAAGATAAAGTCAGTGCACCTAAAGCCCCAGCTACCGGTCCACTTGCGCCAGAGCCCAGGCCCAGACCCTCCACTGACTACTCATCTAAAACCCCCCCACTAGATGCTGAGATTTGGAAAAATGGCCTTAGCATGTGGTCTCTCTCAGGGGCTTGCGTATCTTAGCTGGTTGTTCCTAAATAGACATTGCAAACTGACAGCCCACTAGGCACCTTAAGTCAGACATGTTTGGCCCAAACGATGTTGATCCAATTTTTTGAAAATAGGAGATTGCACAGAAAATCAGAATATCCAACACCCTTTGAAAACTCAGACAACCTGGCAACCCTGAAACCCATATTCCCACGTGGTAAAAAGCGGCTGGAGGTGAGCAGCTGTTTCCTTCTTTAAATAAAACATTGCCCTCCTCTGTTTACCCAGGTCATTCCTCCACCCCACCCCCAATTTCCCCTTTTACATTTCCCTCCTGAACGGGGTCGTCCATTTGAGTTTCCCATCTTTATTAATGAAGGCAAGGTCAATAGCGGACATTTCAGGCACCACAGATATTTTTGAGCTCTGAATGAAACACGCCTGATGCCTATTATGCGAATAGATGGGATCAGCCTGCATCATAAGCGGTGCAGTTTCTGACTGTCGCTTTAAGAATGACGGATATTATTGCTCAAAATATCCATATTGACTGCAACATTCTTTCAAGCAGAAGATTAAAGCTGGAAGAAACTTGGGGATCATCTAACCTAATCCTTTATTTTAGTCAGTGTTTGAATCAAAGCCCAACGAAACAGAGCGACATGTCCAAAGTAACTTAGCATTGCACACCCAATATTTTACTGGATTTATTCATTAATTCTTAGATTGTTCTTCAAACAATCCAAGTTAACTAGTACTTGAGAAGTTAAAAATATGTTGCAAAATGAATTTTCTTTGTCTGAATTTAAAAAAATAAATAAAAACAGAAGAAGGAAAAAACTTACCAAAGGTAATACATTCCTTAGACATCCAGCTCAGGCCTACCTAAACATTTTTTTTATGGTCTAAAGTTTTACATATGTCTCCTTTATCCCCGCTTTACCCCTGCACCCCAGCCATTCCTACCCCGGGCAAGCCCCCACTGCCCCAGTGTCTGTGTCCATTGGTTATGCTAATATGCATGCATACAAGTCCTTTGGTTGCTCTCTAACCCCCCTCTCCCCTGCCATTTGTCTCTGGATCTATTCTTGTTCATCAAATTATGTTGATCATTATATCTCACATATGAGTGAGATCATGTGATATTTATCTTTCTCTGACTGGCTTATTTCGCTTAGCATAATGCTCTCCAGTTCCAGCCATGCTGTTGCAAATGGTAAAACTTCCTTCTTTTTTATAGCGGCGTAGTATTCCATGGGACTACATCAAAATAAAAAGCTTCTGCACAGAAAAGAAACCATCAACAAAATAACAAGAAAGCCCACTGCATGGAAGAACATTTTTCCAATGATATTTCAGATAAGCGTTTAATTTCCAAAATTTACAGAGAACTCATACAACTTAACAAAAGGAAGATAAACGATCCAATCAAAAAATGGGCAAAGGACCTAAATTGACACTTTTCAAAAGAGGACATACAGAAGGCCAAGAGACATATGAAAACATGCTCAAAGTCACTAATCATCCAAGAGATGCAAATCAAAACAACAATGAGGTACCATCTCACACCTGTCAGTATGGCTATCATCAACAAATCTACAAACGACAAGTGCTGGCAAGGATGTGGAGAAAAAGGAACCCTCGTGCACTGCTGGTGGGAATGCAGACTGGTGCAGTCACTGTGGAAGACAATATGGAGTTTCCTCAAAAAGTTCAAAATGGAACTCCCATTTGACCCAGTGATTCCACTTCTAGGACTATATCCCAAGAAACCAGAAACATGAATCAGAAAGGATATATGCACCCCTATGTACATAGCAGCACAATTTACAATAGCTAAGATTTGGAAACAACCTAAGTGCCCATCACGCAGATGAGTGGATTAAAAAAGGTCACCCCTCCGAGAAAGGTTGTTTTCCCAGGTGGGGATTTTTCCCTGAGGTTAGGGAGGGGATACAACCCCTTAATTAAGTGCCAGGCGGGTAGTTAAGCTACATAATCTTTACTCCCTGGAATGGAGATAAGAAACGCCCTAACCTTTGTATAGAAATTGACAGGATTAAAATCGGCTGGTATAAATACGGATGTAACAAGACAATAAACATCAGATCCTGATCAGTTCCTAACCAGAACTCCGACCAGAACTTTGGCTGGAGTTCCTGGCTAGAGGTCCTGACTAGGCTGCTGATCAACTGAAGGCTGTCTTCGTGTCATTCCTTCTTCGCCGACTCCGTCCACACCTTTGGGGACCCCTGGACCGGCTGGGATTGGACCTCAGCACCCAGTGATTCCACTTCTAGGACTATATCCCAAAAAACCAGAAACATGAATCAGAAAGGATATATGCACCCCTATGTACATAGCAGCACAATTTACAATAGCTAAGATTTGGAAACAACCTAAGTGCCCATCAGCAGATGAGTGGATTAAAAAACTGTGGTACATCTAAACATTTTTTTAAATGCAAGTTAAGAACTGACATCAAAGGAAAAGTTAAAAGAGCAGCATTACCATTATTTGGGCTTGATTTTGAAATACCAGTAAATGAGTTCTCTACATTTTACGCCTCCATGTCCCAATTTACACAGTCAGCCAAAAGCCTTGTTTGAAGGTAAGATTTTCTTGTAATTGGTTCAAACTTCACTCACCGACCTGTGGTCTGAAAGCATTCCTGCCTGCTTCCTGTGTAATCCACCCCTAACAACTCACTGTCTTTACACCCATGCCACAGTTCTGCAGCTGAGGTTCTGTGGTGACTCTAGTTTACTGATCAGTCAGCTGGCCAGTTAATCGTTTTTTATGCTAAATTCATAGAGTCTCCTGCTGTTACTTTTCCCTTAGTCCTACCACCTCTCCTTTCTGAGTTTCCAAACTCTCTTAGAGAGATGTCTCTATGGACATCAACTCACACACCCACGGAAAGCCTCACTGTGGGCTGCCGGTTATAGTGACCTCACTTTGGAAAGAATACAGAGAAAAGAGGTTTCGGAGACATGAACAAATACGCATTAAGGACTTATTATGTGTCAGAGATTAGGGCATGCACTTTCACGTATTATCTCATTTAATTAAAAGGAATGGAAACTATATCCTGTAAGAAGGGACAGTACCCTTACTGGTATACATCCTAGAAAAGAAAATGGTCCCTCACATCGAGAGGGAAGGACTTCATGACTCCCCATGTACACTGTGTAAAATGCTCGCTCACTTCCTAACCATGAGCAGCCTGGCAGCTTCTCTTGTCTTGACTCCCTGTGCTTGTCATCTAAATAGGGGATAGCTTCCCATGTGTCTCATGCCTGTGGCTTGGCTCCAGACTGCCTTATACCGCTGAGGCCGGACCTGAGCTCTGATCTCCCCCTCCCTCGCATAGCATTAAGCAGCATCTGCTCTCAGTAGCTGCTCAATCAACACGTTCTGATGGAAACGGCAGTCAAAGAAGGAAAAAGGAGACTTGAGTGAAGAAAGTGGGACTTGCAGTTTGGGGGCGCAGGGAGTGGGGGCACACGCTACACAATTGCCTCAGCAATAATGACGTAATTAGAGCAATGAGTATTTCACAGCTTACTTCGGCTATTCAAGTCTACTTCAGGACGCAGTTGTAGCATCTTTAGCAACAAAGCTAAAATAACTCCTCATGACAATTTAAAACACGCTCTTCAACTCAGGAGCTGCTTTTGTGCATCTCTGAGTCTGAGTTCAACTTATTAACTCTTCCAGGGTGTTATCTTGGCCTGTTGACTCTGGCTCTGGAGCGTCATAAGGATAATCTTAGATCTGTTCATGTTTTCTTTTCTTTGAATTTTATTTTTCAATTACTGTTTATATTCAATGTTATTTTGTATTAGTTTCTTCAGATATATACCCAGAAGTTCCATCGTTGGGTCATAAGGCAGTTTCATTTTTAATTTTTTGAGGAACCGCCATACTGTTTTCCACAGTGGCTGCACCCATCTGCATTCCCGCTAACAGTGCACGAGGGTTCCCTTTTCCCCACAACCTCGCCACAACTTGGTGTTTGTTGATTTATTGATGGTAGCCATTCTGACAGGAGTGAGGCAACATCTCATCGTGGTTTTAACTTGCATTTCCCTGATGATCAGTGATATGGGGGCATCTTTTCATATGTCTATTGGCCATCTGTATGTCCTCTTTAACGAAGATGATGGTCTAAATCAGCGGTCGCTAACCTTTCAGAGCTCACAGACCCCCAGTGGTCCACGGACCACCGGTCGGCAACGGCTGCTCCAAAAGTTTCCTTAAATCAGCAGTCGCCAACCTTTCAGACCTCATGGACCACTAGTGGTCTGTGGACCACCAGCTGGTGACCGCTGGTCTAAATCACATCTGAAAGATTGTATTATCTGTCAACTTGTCCCTATGTCTCCAACAGGCTAATCAAAGCTTCCTAAAGGTGAGAACACAAGCTCCTCTGCTGGGCCTCTTGAGGATAGCCTTGAATAATGAATGTTGAACATCATTCTCCTTCATTCTGTCCATCAAGCAAACCACAAGGCCAGCCCAGGTTCAAGGGGAAGGAGAAACAGACTTTAGAAATGGACAGGGGTGGCAGAGTCACACTGTAAAGGGGAATGAGTGAGGACACGGGAGGTATTTTGTAATCATCTTTGTAAACAAGTGACCACTTTCATCACAGGCAGGCAACAGCATGAAGTAAGCAACTTCTCAATAAGGATGTATGTCCTTAGTGGCAAAGACCTTGTGGGTCCTCCCCTCTCCTAGGAGAAAGTAATGGTAATATAGGTTACTGTCTTACTGGTGGAGAATCAGTTGAGTCACTCTTTTTTGTTAATACATTTTTATTGATTTCAGAGAGGAAGAGAGAGGGAGAGAAAGATAGAAACATCAGTGATGAGAGAGAATCATTGATCGGCCGCCTCCTGCACGCCCCACACTGGGAATCGAGCCCACAACCCCTTGACTGGAATCAAACCCAGGACTCTTCAGTCCACTGACCAACACTCTATCCACTGAGCCAAGCCAGCTAGGGCTGAGTCACTCTTGAGTACAAATTCTGGTGCACACATTGAAGGAGTGTGTTGTTGTTTTTTCCTTTCATTTGCAGTGGGATTGTCAACTTCCTTTTCTCTCCGTATAGAAGACATACTGACATGGAATGTTGATCCCATAATAACATCTTTACGTTAATTGCTACTAGCAAATTTGATTACCATAAACTCACTCATAGCAAATAACATATGTATTGTTCTCTATTTGCTTTATTACTTTCTTATCTTCGTAATTAAAAAGAAAACACTATCAAATCAATTCAATCAAACTCAACAAAATATGTATGCAATGCCAATGTAGTGCCAGTAACATAATTCCTGAAAATAAAGGTGACATGGAAAAAAAGGTGTATGTGCCTTCTCCACCAACCTAGCCCCGCCATGCCCAGGTTTCATTAGATCTACAGGTACAGAATATTTCTTACTGTTCTTACTATTGCAGCCTCAATAATTACATGGCCCCTGACAACTACTCACCTTTCAGTGGTGCATTGCATTTGCATATGTTATTTTTTAGCAATGAAATGCCTCCCTCCTCTTTTCTGCTCAGCTCAAAGGTTCCTCCTCTGAAACCACACCCTACCCCAAGCAGATGGTTGGTCATCCACTTTCTTCCAGGCTTGTCATTACCCTGGACACAGTGTCCACTATACACCCATCACACCTAATGAACTGCTGGTGTACATGTCCAACTTCTCCAGGACTTTGAGCTTCCTGAGCACAAATAGTTTGTTACTTATCTCTATAACTCGAGATAAATACTCAACAAATGTTTGGTAAATGATTTGAGAAATGAGTGAAAGAAGGAACAAATGGATAACAAGTCAAAGAGCAGTTTGCACTAATTATTTTGAAGCCAAAGCACAAATTGACTTCTAGTTCTCATCTCCAAACAAAAGATGTGGTACATATGTACAATGGGGTACTACTCAGCCATAGAAAGGATAGTATACTGCCATTTGCATCAACATGGACGGATGGATCTTGAAAGTATAATGCTAAAGAAAATAAGTTAGAAAAGCACACAAAAAAACATGATTTCACTCATATGTGGGATATAAAATGGAAAGCAACTAATGGACAAATAAAACAAACAAATTCTTAGATGAAGACAACAGAATGGTGGTGACCAGAGGGGAAGGAGGTTGGAGGAAGGATGATGAGGGTAAAGGGGTCAAATATGTGGTGACGGAGGGAGACTAGACTATGGGTCTATATGCAGATGATGTATTTTAGAATCATACACTTCAAACTTATATGTTATTAACCAATGTCATCCCAATCAATTTAACTTAAAAGGGAAAAAAAACATTAAACTGAGCAGGGTTCAAAGCACTGAGAAATTCACATTGATGTTTCTCTCTCTCTCTTTTCCTCTCTCTCTAAAAAAAAGTATCAATAAAAACATTTTTTTTAAAAAGCATTGAGAAATGCTGAAGAGGTAGGCAGGCAGGAGGCTGGCTGTATGACAGGAAATGGAGATTCATGTTGTATTAAACCAAACAGGGTACTTTGGGCAAAGTGACTTCTGAGAGGGTTATGTTTGGATTCCAGGTAAGTCAATCTTTGCTACAACTCTCCAGTTTACTGTGACCTCCTCCCCAATTACTCTTAATTTTTATGAGGTGCAATTTAATAAATTGTGAAGATAAGGAAAAAAAAACAGAACCCATTTCCCTTTGCTTCTGATTCCTTTACTTTTTCTAACACACCTGAGGCCAATTCTAGAATCTATGATCAATTTTTTTTATGTTCCCATCCAGGGATAATAGATAATGACTTTCTGTAAAAAGAAAGATCCCTGTTCTTGACTTTACATATCTTTTTTTAACCAAGGAATTACATTTCCTATGTAACTGCCCAAATTATCTCTTCATAGGTCACACAGCAATGTCATCTATTTTGACGGTGGCTATTGGGTTTACTTCCATTGAAATACGGCATAAATTCACAGGAACCCAGAAATGTGCTCAATCACAGTTCTACCACCTTTGCTGCAGCTGTGCTGGTGGAAAGGCAGCCACGAGGCACAGAACAGAGGCAACCACCCCTGGTTCAGTCAGAGCCTTACCAGTGAATGTGTGTCACCAGAGCTGGGGTGATAAACAACCAAAACCATAGTAAATCTCCAATGATATGGTTTTGTTTAAGGTAGTAACATGGTATAATTAGAAAATAGTGTCTCTGCTAATCTAACAAAGAAAGTCCCTGAACTTCTTGAGAAAAGGCCTTACTAGGTCTTTGTTTACGATCGTCTGCCATGGCGCTGGCATGCACAGAGTACACTGGATACCTCTTTAATACGTGTAGTTGAGATAGGAGTATGTGAGTCAGAAAACATTTGGAGCCTAAGTCCAATAGATGCAGCTGATTAAATCATAACTTGGACCAGAATTAGTTGGGTACTTTAAGATCTTGTATAATGAGCTCATGTAGAAATAAAAAGCAATGAAGAAGACAGAAAAAAGAGGGGGAAAACACATGGAACCAAATGAAAGGAATCAAGCAATTTCAAAGGGGTCCTCACTGGGATAAACTTTCAGTGGTTCCCCGAGTGACTAACGACTCTTCTTTCATTTGACTGGCTCTTTTCTAGCACAAGAACACACATGCCAGGGATTAGTTAGATGCTGTTCCCAAACCCAGCTAATTATCTGAATTGCCTGGGTGTTTACTAAATGCACAGATTCCCATTTCTGCTCAGACTCACTGAGAGAGTCTCCAGGGAGGGCTCAGGAATCTGTATTTTTCAATCTCCCCAGGTCATTCTCATGAATGTGGTGCTCATTACCGTCAATTTGCTAGAGACTGCAAAGACAAACAAAAACCTTTTGCATAGCTAAGTGGACATGTAACTGCAGAACCTGCTCAAAATGGTCCTATCCCGTTTAACAAGATACTGGGTAGCTTTGCAGAGACGACAGACCAAAACCGCAAGTCCTGCAGCCAAAGCATGAGCAGAGGAGAGAACTTTGACCTCCAGCTGCACCCAGAACCGAAGTCTCCACCCCTCAACCATGGAACCAAAGGCCCAGGATGTAACTGGAACTTGAACACTAAAACCCTTTCAGAAGCAAAGGGTCTGTTGTCCAGGAAGATCCAGTGTTGATGCCCCTTTCCCATAAACGGCCAGGTTCCAAAGTCCTCCAGCTAAGACTTGCCCCACCAGCACTTCCGCATACTATTCCCCCAGCCCCTAATAACCCTTAAGCTAGTCCAGCAAGCAGGGCAGATTTGAGGCTCCATTAGGTCTCTTATCTTGGCGGTCGGCACCTTCTCGATCAATAAGCTTTTCCTTACTCCAAACTCTGACATTTTAAGTTGTGGCCTTTCAAAGCAGCAGGCACAGGACCTTCGGTTTGTAACAGACACAATTCACTACATCCATGTTTTCAAGGTAAAACTGCTAATTCTATCATATCTTTTATGACTTGAGGTAGGATTTGCCATTTGAGGTTAGGGGTCATTGAAAGTAGGTCCACCAGTGATCCCACTTCTAGGAATATATCCGAAGAAACCCGAGACACCAATCAGAAAGAATGTATGCACCCCTATGTTCATAGAAGCACAATTTACAATAGCTAAGATTTGGAAACAACCCAAGTGCTCATCAGTAGATGAGTGGTTAAAAAGGCAGTGGTACATTTATATGCCATGGAATACTATGCAGCAGTAAAAAAGAAGACTCTCTTACCCTTTGAGACAGCATGGAGGGACCTGAAGAGTGCCAGGGTTCTTGTCCCAGCATCAAGAAGGGTTCAGGAATCTGGAAAAGGTTGTGCATAGATGACATAGGAATCCAGAGACGAATAAAGAGTCCAGAGATGAGATATAATTTTGAAAGGCATTGGGGGTCAGAGGACCTTCAGCTAAAGGAACTGAAGACTACCTCCTTGTCTAGGACCCTTGCTTTTATTAACACAATTTGTCCTAAGGCAAGGTGGAGATAATACACTTTAAAGGGTAAGGTTTTAAAGGGTACAGAAGCATTCAGTTTGGGGGAATTAGCCTATGGCTGTTCAGGTGTTTGGCCAGTAGGAGGCAATAACATGTAGATTAAGATGCCTTTTAGCTGTCTGGCAGCCACAATCAGTTTCCTATTCAGGTTTGGGGAAATGCCTTTAGCCATTCCCAATAGGTGACTACATGTGTGACTCAACCCTGTTGAGTCCCCAAGTCTCATCAACCTTTTGATGAAACTCTTGAAATTATGACATGCTGGAATTGGTCGCCGGCAGGAGAGTATTATGCCAAGTGAAATAAGTCAGTCAGAGAAAGACAAGTATCACATGATCACACTCATATGTGGAATCTAAGTAACATAATAAACTGATGAACATAGTGGATCCAGAGACATGGAACAGAGTGCAGAATCTCAGAGGGAAGGTGGGGAGGGAGGGTAGGCAGGAAGTAATCAACCATATATGATTAACCCAGGGACACCGACAATAGGGTGCTGAAGGCCTGGGGTGGGGGGCAGGGGCAGGCTGGAAGGGATCAATGAGGGAAAAGGGGGACATATGTAATACTTTCAACAATAAAGAATTATTTTAAAAAGGAGAAGAAGCTAGAAAAGAGTCTGGTGTATGAAGATACAAAGCATCCTTCCTTATGTTTTAGTGTCATTAACATTATGTAAAAAAGATGGGAATTAACTCTCTTTCCATTTAAAAAAAATATTGTAGTGTCTTAGAACCTAGTGATAACTCCAGATCTTTAGGCTCTTCATCTGTTCAGTAATCTTAATTAAAATTGTCTACCAAGTTTGATTTTGTCAAGTAATGAGCCAGAACATGGGAGTGTGGATAAATAATGAACATCATTTTTTGGCACTACAGTCCAATGGAATGCTGTTTCATTAAATTAAACTTTTCAATAAGCTGCATTTTCATCTACTTTCTAGCACTGGCTCATATATATATGGTCCCTATATCTGCTACTTAGTATCTGTGTCACCTTAAACCAATCAATAAAATCTCTGGGCCTCTGCTTTCTATTCTATAAACTATCTATCTTAATAATAAAAGGGTAACATGCTAATTAGACCAGATGTCATCCTGGATGTCCTTCCTGATGAAGCCGAGACTGGAGGAAAGCCAGCCAGGGTCCTGGGTGCCTACGGGCAGCTGGAGGAGGGAAGCAGCCCGGGTCTGGGTGCCAGAGGGAAGCCAGTGTCTGCAACTGGGGGAAGGAAGGCCTACTCTTGTTTGTGCATTGGACCTCTAGTATATATATAAAAGCCTAATATGCAAATTGTCCCCTCAGGAGTTCGACTGGAAAACCAGGAGTTTGCTTGCTCACTATGACGTGCGATGACCACCAGGAGGTGGCGCAGAATGAAGAAAACCCCGGCCAGCAGCAGGCAGCCAGAAGCCAGGGAAGGGAGGCTCCAGCTGGCAGCCAGAAGGCCCTGATCGGCCCTGATCACCAGCCAGGCCTAGGGACCCTACCTGTGCATGAATTTCATGCACCGAGCCTCTAGTATATATAAGACTGCAATGAACTGAATATCTGTGTTCCTTCAAAATTCATATGTTGAAGCCTTAAACCTGTGAGAGATAATTAGATCATAGGTGGAGCCCTCATAAGTGGCACTAATGCCCTTTTTAGAAGAGGCCAGAGAGACAGCTAGCTTTTTTCCCCACCAAGTAAGGATACAAAAACTCAGCAGTCTGCATCCTGGAAGACAACCTCACCAGAACCCTGCCATGCTGGCACCCTGATCTCTGACCGCCAGCCTCTAGAACAGTGGTTCTCAACCTTCCTAATGCCGCGACTCTTTAATACAGTTCCTCATGTTGTGGTGACCCCCAATTTCATTGTTACAAATTGAACATAATTAAAGCATAGTGATTAATCACAAAAACAATATGTGATTGTATATGTGTTTTCCGATGGTCTTAGGCAACCCCTGTGAAAGGGTCGTTCGACCCCCAAAGGGGTCGAGACCCACAGGTTGAGAACCGCTGCTCTAGAACCATGAGAAACAAGTTCCTGTTGTTTATAAGCCACCGAGTCTATGGTACTTGGTTATAGCAGCCAAGCTGACTATGGCAGATACCTTGCTCATGTGGTTATTTGGGGGATTAAATGTGATAGTGTGTGTACAAACTGTGCTCCTGATCACTGTGTCCCTTTAGGCTGGACCTACACTCAGTAAATGCTGGTTTCCTTCCCTTTCCTTTCCTCTCCAGGCCCCTTCAGCCCCAGACCACAAATTCAATGCCATCCTCCCAACCCCACAGGAAAATAATTAAATTCCAACTCATTCCTCAAGTCCTGACTTTGTCCTGCTTCCTCCAGGGTTCTATTTATCCCACAGCGAAACCATCTGTCCTTTCTCTCTTATTTTTGTACCATTCAAAGTACATGGGTACATACTGCTGGTGGTGCATTTTTGCTTAGTCTCTTCTCTGTCTCCATTACTAGATCCTTGAAAATTTCTCTGGTGTTATGGCGAGCCGGCATGGCCATGGAATACTCAGCCCCAGGGTGTCTTATGTGCCAGCTCAGCCAGGTTCAGTGACCCTGAGAGGGGGCGGTGAAGGATGGAGAAAAGACAGCAAGAGAATAAAAGCTGGGTCTGCGTGGGATGCTGCTCCCAGATGGAGAGACAGTGCCACAAACTACACGGTATGCCTTTATTTTATAGCCAGATTCCATGAGACAAAGTAAGGGCGTGGTCAAGATGTTTACAACATTCTCGTGGATTTCGATCCTACATGCACCTGAACTCTATCAAGCCCACATCATTCAGACATGTAGGGCCACGTGTTCGGACCATAGGTTCAAGCTTACAACTATAGCTGTTGGCTATAATTGTGCTGGGAGGACTCTGCCCTCCAAGCTGGGACTTGCACATGGCAATGAGAGGACTGTGCCCTCTCGTTAGTCCGAGGCTTGAGCCTGTCCAAACACTGTAGCCGCTCTCCACATGGTGTAATCACAATATGTGCTTGTCTGCCTCTGGCTTTCTCTGAAAGCAAACTGAGGCAACCCTGGGTTAGGTAGCTTATTGGGAAGATGGTCTCATGAAACACAAGTGGGGAAAGCAAGGCAAGGGAGGAAGGAATAACAATAAAGCGTGCATCAATCAGCTGATTGCCACTGTGGGCAGCAGGTGCTCAATCCCCCCTGAGGACCCTCTGAGAAGCATCCTTCAGAATTACCCCACCAAGGTGGCAAAGCTAGAATATTTATCCACTGACTCTCACCCTTCACTGCTTAAGGGTGGCCTCAGGAGCATTAATTTCCAGCACTTCCTGCAGCCCTTACAAGAGCTGCACAAACTCTTTTGGTTGCAGGAAGTGAAGCCAAGAGATGTAAATAAGTAAGGTGGGAAGTTTCCAGTGCGCACAGGAGCTGTCCTCTGCAGGTGAACTAAGGAATGGGGCATGCACCTCACCTGCTATCGTGCTCAATAAAAAGCTAGCTGGCATTGAACGAATGGAAAAAATAAATATTGCATAAACACTGCCTATATCTTAATGTAAAGTTCGCTATCTAGAAAAGTTACACCTGATGTGTGTGTTTTTTTACCCATTATTCTGCTTAACCCATATAATATATAATGTTCTAAGATCCAATTTTGGAGTGTTCTAGAGTAGAGATCATGAATATTTTGCTTTCTGATTCTACTTGGGAGATTGTAAAAGGCAATGATGAATGTGGGAACTAACTGTTATCAAAAAAATCTTTCTCACCCTAGCTCAGTGGTTCTCAACCTTGGCTGCAGATTAGAATCACCTGGGAAATCTTTTTAAAATCCTGATTTCTGGGTCTCATCCTCCAGAAATTCTGTTTCCTTGTTATGGGGTGGGGCCACAACATTACTAACAAAGAAACAGAATTTCCGGAGGATGAGGCCCAGAAATCAGGATTTTAAAAAGATTCCCAGGTGATTCTACTGTGCAGCCAAGGTTGAGAACCACTGCTAGCTGGTTTTGCTCAGTGGATAGAGCATCGGCCTGCGGACTAAAGGGTCTCAGATTCGATTCCAGTCGAGGGCACATGCCTGGGTTGAGGGCTCGATCCCCAGTATGGGGCGTGCAAGAGGCAGCCGATCAATGATTTTCTCTCATCATTGATGTTTCTATCTCCTTCTCCCTCTCTCTTCCTCTCTGAAATCAATACAAAAAAAAATATTTTAAAAAAAAATATCTTTCTCACCCTGCTGGTGTGGCTCACTCATTGAGCTTCAACTCATGAACCAGGAGGTCATGGTTCAATTACTGGTCAGGGCACATGCCTGGGTTTCAGGCTCGATCCCCCGTGTGGGGTGTGCAAGAGGCAGCAGATCAATGATTCTCTCTCACTATTGATGTTTCTATCTTTCTATCCCTCTCCTTTCCTCTCTCTGAAATCAATAAAAACATCATTTAAAAAAAAATCTTCCTCCACCATTTCTCAAAGATTCTTTACGGAAATGTACAGTGACTCGTCCAGATTCAAAAGTAATCAGCTCTCAGGTGTCAAAGAGAGAACATCCAGCCTAAGAAAAGTCTTGTAAGAGTCTATTTGAGCCGAACTGATGACCACTGCCAGGAAGCAAAATCTCAATGGATTGAGAAAATGCTCTGGGGAAGAGCGGTTTTTGCAACTCATTATTTATACATTAGAATCAAAGGAGGAACCATAAGGAGGGTTACTGAAATCCACTGATGGTAGATTAGGGAGGCGGGAGAAAGCAGAGGGGAAATCGCTGAGGTTGGATAAAAAGTAAAATGGAGAGACACATACTTCTTTTACATCAGTGGCCACAGACTAGTTAACATTTACAGCACATAGAGATGTTGTTCAGGGGAACAAAATAACAATGTGGTCTGTACTCTTGAGCAGGTGGCTGTGTCTTCAAGGGGTCAGGAAAAGAAAAATTACTCTGACCTTTCAAAGGTATGTTATCTTAGATACACAAAGACAATAGACAATTTCAAAGGTAAAGAA
Source organism: Myotis lucifugus (assembly GCF_000147115.1). Taxonomy (NCBI): domain Eukaryota; kingdom Metazoa; phylum Chordata; class Mammalia; order Chiroptera; family Vespertilionidae; genus Myotis; species Myotis lucifugus. The sequence goes on from NW_005871200.1 coordinate 967,739, forward strand.
TGACCTTTGTCAAGGAAGCTCCAGACCTAGGACATAACTACCCACCAGCGCTGTTTTAGTTAGCGTTGTATGTGGTTACGATGGTCTCTGGGTTTGTAATGCCTGCCATGTGGGCCTTTCCTGAGCTTGGCAGGTTTCATATGTGGCCCCCCTTTTCCATCTGAACAGGCTAGAAAAACAACTTGGAATTTCTCAAGTTTTCCAAAAGCTCAATCAAGTGAGGCAAGTAATGAACCACTCACACAACCCACATCCTTGACTCTCCACCAAGCTAACCGTCCTATTCATGCGTCCATCATATTTTCTTTCCTCCTACAAATCCATGACTTTGTGTTTCCAGAGCCCCAGGATAGTAGAAACAACTCCTTGATTCTAAATAGCTTCTCTTTATTCCTCCCTACTTTCCCCAGACACTGTGGGTGGTAAAAGGAGAGGCCCATAATTTTAGTGCCAACATGTAATATTTTTAATCGGGCTGCACAATTCACACAGGAAGTTCTTGGTGGGGTGGGGGTGGGGGGTGTCAACCTTTACATCTCATATTTTTCCACATTAATGAGATTAGCCTAAATCAACAATAAATAAATGTAAAAGCAGTAATAAAGCACGATTGCTTATTAACTTTTAACAATTCCAGGCCCCTGTTTTGTAATATCTCTAATTTGACACCTTAAATTGGAGTAGAGTCTTGGCTTATGCTCAGAGTCTTCAGAGGTGCGTTAAAAATGGGCCAGGGCTGAGCACAGACCCTGCTCAGAATGAGGCCTTGAATACATGTAAGTGACTCTGGGAAAATCCTCTAAACCAAGATGACGATCTTTATGAGCTACTATTCTGGGGCAAAATAAAAATGTGAAAAGTTTCCTCTGGATTAAACTTTTATATCATTCCTATTTGGACTGTTTCTTTCTTTCTCTTTTAACCTTTATTATGGTGCGAAGCTAAGAAGAGGTCATTTTATTCAGGTTAGCTGTGATCTCCTACCAGTTTTATTCACGAATATAAAACTACCTACTTAAAGCCAAATCTCCTCAGTACCCAAGTTTTACGACTACCTTCAAAGAACAGAATGTTCAAAGTCACATGAAAACCAGGAAGCCACGGGGAAAACGCTTCCTAACAGAGCCTTTTTCTTGGCGACCTTTTTAAGAAACAGAAGAGAGAAGGAGGAGGACCTGAGAGCAGGTAGAGGGGAAAACAGAAACAAAAAACTGCGTACATCCCAAATGCAGGCTCAGGAACACTAAGGCACTATTAAGCGGGAGTTAGAATAATCCTCAGCAACCAGGAGGCCCTTTGAGGTGCTTAAAATAGAAGCTGTGGCTGCTAACAAGAACTGTGTTCACAGCTGCTGTGGGGAAAAAGTAGCCAATACTGCAGTCAGTAAAGACTCAGACACTTCTGCCCCTGTGGGCTCTGTTTCTGCCTGACCAGACCAACGCCCAGGACTGCCCACTTAGAAATCAATAATCCAAGACTCTATGTGTATGTGCTGACTCTTTTCAAACCAAGCTAGGTATTTGGGAGGCAAGGAAGTAGAAGATGCTGTCCTTGCCCCCAGAGCGTGATAGCTGGCTGGGGACTTGACAGATATGTCCACATAAGAAAATGTTTATGAGTTTATTTGAGACAAACTGATGATATATGCCAGGGAGCAAGATCTCAAATGCTCCGTAGAATTAACACTTTTTGCAGCTTCCTTTATACATTTGAAATTAAGGAGACAGGAGAAGCAAGGTGGGAACTGTATCACAGAATGGTTAACGAGATTATGTGCTCCCTTTAGGGTTAACACCATCAATAGGTATTACTTCTGACGAACAATGGCCAGGGCTGCTTCAAATCTTTCTCTAAAGAAGTCATAGGCCTGGGGCAGGACTACCATGACCTGCCCATTTGGGGATTTATGATCAGATCACGCTTTGAATTACTTTCTATAAAAGCCCTTTTTTTCATCCACAGGTACATTCAGAAAGAGGAAATGAACACCACCAAGCAATCCCGCCCTGCCCGGCCTCCAGACTGAAGAGGAGGAATCAGTTGCTCACAGAGACTTTTTCCAGCCTCTGGGAGGAGACTGGCTGCCCCTTATCCATCATTTACCTTCTCTGAGCTCCCACTGCCTTACAATGAGGATCCCAGTGTGTTGTGAGAGTTTTGTTTCACAAAGTTGACAGTGCAGTGTAAGTACTAAATGAATGGCTACTTTTATCATCATCATGATCACCAACATGGCCATTTTCATTAATATCTCTTAGAAGAACTTTCTGGAGGCTTAGGGCAATGTCTTGTGAGTTTCACCCTGGAACTGAAATGCACTTTCCTACTGTTATCAGTATACTTAGAGAAATGGACTACTTCATGAATTAAATAGATGTTCATTATCTGTCATCAGGTGACAAACACCACAGATAAGATTTTTTGGAACTCTGAAGCCGCGTTCCCAACAAGGTCAACGTTACTCCTGGTTGGCCAATGAATAAGCAAACATTTGGAGCCAGGCCTTATATAACTGGTGTCCACCAGGGATGGGAGGAAGCAGACCAGCAGAATAAGCAATGTGTGCTCTGCTCTAAGTCACACAATGGAGCATGTCTGGGTTATAGAGGCCCCACACCGGTCCCAAGACAACACCCTGGCTCTGTACTTGCAATTGCAGCCTTATTTGTTTAATTTTTTTCCATGAAGGAACCTCTGGAAGAGAAGACTTCACAAAAACAAGGGGAAATCACTTCCATTAGATCATCAGTATTATTTTTAAAAAGTAAGAGGAAAGAATTTTCATGATGGAGGTGCTCATAACTTTGCTAGTAAAATGTCAGTTACTGAAAGTGATATGCCTTTTAAATGCTTTAGGCTGGGTTTTTTTTTTTAATTGATGAGAGAGAGAGAGAGAGAGAGAGAGAGAAGAGAGAAGAGAGAGACATCGACTGATTGCCCCCATAGGGGCCCTGACTAGGTGCCCAACCAGGGAATCGAACCTGCAACCTAGGTATGTACCCTGACCAGGAATCAAAACCGTGACCTTTTGGTGCATGAGACGGTGCTCCAACCAACTGAGCCACAGCACCCAGGGCCGTTTTAGGATGTTTTAAATGTGTACATTATCTTCATGAAAAAGTTAGAAAAATAATGAACACTGAATCACTGCAGAAACCTCAGAAAAGATTCTAATTTCTCCACCATGAGAAGGCATCTTCTTTTAATCAGCACAACACTAGCAGCCACTTCGGTATGACGAGCCAGTACTCTGGGGTTCAGAGGTGGGTAGGAGTCCCGAGGGCTTTGAGGGTCAAGAAAGGTGCCATAAAAGGCATGGCATTTGAACTAAGCCTTAGGAAATGGTTGTGTACAGCCAGGTGCAGAGGAAGAGGAGCCTGCCTGAGAGAAGGGACAAGCAGAATAGAAGTCCTGCAGTTTTCGCCAAAGCTTTCTCAAAAAAGCATCATTTCTGTTGAGCATAAATTAAGCCATGGACCTTACCAGTATAGTTCAGTCTGAATATCTGATATCACCTGGCTGTGTACTTCTGTCTGCAACATCCATCTATCTCAGGATACACAGAATGAGAGAGTAGAGAACTTGTCTCAGTAATCCTTGGTGAAAATGCAGAGCTATGAAACACTAGGAATACATGGATACTTACTAAAAACTGTGTCCTCTCAGGGCAGAATGACACACAGCCAATGTGCACCATTTGACTCAAGTCCTAAAATAATTCATATGATCTTGTTATATCTCTCCTAATTGAGATAAAAAGGCTCAGGCCTAACAATTCCCAACTTTGTCTTTCAAACCTTCAGCAAGATCTCAAACTCAGACTCTACACAGGATGGATTGATGATGGAGTTCTGGCCTCTAAATGCTGGAAAAACAAACTTCCCAATGCCCTAAGTTTTCTTTACACTCCTCCTCCCATTTCTATTTTACTTCTTCAAAAGCAATGCCAACCTCAATAAGCCTGTCATGCCCACTCAACCTCTCCTGACCTCCACCCAAACCTTCATCAAGCATCTGAGCCACAGGACTTCCTAGAATCATTCCCAACATCCCTCTCCCTTCCTCCCTGTAAGCACAGGGCCTTGGCTACCTATTGGCATCTTGAAGACAATCCTCCTTATGATTTCACTCAAAAGGTATAGATTATGCAACATTTTGTCTCATTCCTCTCTACTGCTCCCACCATTGGCCCAATTTTATGTACTCATTCATCAAATTCATTGAGTATTTACTAGTACTATGGACAAACTGCTTTGCTTGGCATTCTGGGAAATAGCAGGCTATCTAAGACTCATTAACATTTGTCTATATGGAGCTCATCTCTAGAGCAGTGGTTCTCAACCTTCCTAATGCCGCGACCCCTTAATACAGTTCCTCATCTTGTGGTGACTCCCAACCATAAAATTATTTTCGTTGCTACTTCATAACTGTAATTTTGCTACTGTTATGAATCGTAATGTAAATATCTGATATGCAGGATGTATTTTCATTGTTACAAATTGAACATAATTAAAGCATAGTGATTAATCACAAAAAAAAATATGTAATTATATATGTGTTTTCCGATGGTCTTAGGCAACCCCTGTGAAAGGGTTGTGCGACCCTTGTGAAAGGGTCGTTCGAGGGTCGCAATCCACAGGTTGAGAACCGCTGCTCTAGAGCAGGGTTGGGGAACTTCCAGCCCATGTGCCCTATAAGGCTGTCAAAGTCATTTGGTCTGGCCCTGCCTACGCATCCACAGCCGGGACTCAAAATTCAATAAATCTGGGAGCTTTTTTCATAGGACATAAATGTATATTAAGTGAATTATATTAAGCGGAATGATGTTACAAATAAGTTACAATCTTAGTCCCACGGAGTGCACAGCCATATCCAAATGGCCCTTGGCAGAAAAAGGTTCCCCACCTCTGCCCTAGAGGGACTCGAGAAAGTATTTTAAGATGACAAGGATCTAAAAAGACAAGAGTAGGTGCAGAGAGGGCAGGAGCAGGAGCACGGGGGCAGGAGAGCAGAGTTGGTACTCATGGAAGCTATTTCACTTGCCATGGGGAGCGCTGAACAGGAAGGCATGCTGCCCAGGCATGCTCATCCTTATGCAAAGGGAAAGCTTCAGAATTCTCAGCTGGAGGGTCTTAGGTGTAAATGCTGGCGTGGGGACTTGCCTGAAGCTGCTGCGCACACCAGGGACTACGATTATAACTTATTTCAGGTCACTTGGAGGGAAGGATGAAGATTCCAGGAGCCTGCGGGGCCCCCAGAAAATACCTGGATATGAAGAAACTTCGTGGGGAGGAGGCGGGGGAAATCCTGTACATCGGTGTTTTTCTAACTTTTCTTGGGAAAAGAAGCACCAAATCCAGATAATTCTATGTTCAAATATTTCGGCAACTCTGAGTTGGCAGACAGAATTTAGATTGGGTAAAATTTGAGGCTTCTCCTAGCCAGTTTGGAACAGTGTTGGCCTGTGGACAGAAGGGTCCCGGATTCGGTTCTGGTCAAGGGCATGTACCTAGGTTGCAGGCTCGATCTCCAACCCTGGTCAGGGTGCATGTGTCTCACATCGATGTTTTTCTCTCTCTCTATCTCGCCTCCTTCCTTCCACTCTCTCTAAAAATCAATGGAAAAAATTTCCTCGGGTGAGGATTAACAAAACAAAACAAAATTTGATTATTTCTTTAAATTTGAATTAAAAATGGTATTTGAGCTGATCTCTAAAGAATCAAGTGACCATTACAATGGAAAGTATGTGGCCATGAAAATAAATTCAAGGATTTTTATTATAAATACAAAATAATGTTAAATGAAAGACATCAAAACAGAAGGTAAAACAGAGTATACTTACCAACTAGGGTCCTGGGGGGAAGCGTGCCCTCTCGTTCTCACAGAGCCAGCGGGCCTATGCCCTGGTCTCCAGAAGCCCCACTCCAGCTGTCACCTTGCACCCTGAGCCTTGGGGAAGCCCCGTCTAGCCCTGTCCTCCTCTGCCAGCTTCTCTCCTGAGGGCCACGCTGTCATTCCCAGTCCCTCCCAGAATTCCAGTAAATAAAATGTCTTCATATAAATGAATCATTGAATAAGTATTTGGCCCATAGCTGGCACTTAACAAATATTGGTGGAATATATAAGGGAGTGGATGGATGGATGGATGAATGAATGAATGAATGAATGAATAAATGGAACCTAACCATGAGTATGACTAAATCAAGCTGAGGTGGAGCCAAGCATTCTTACAGAATACATAAAAATGGGCATGTCAGCACAAGGCATCTGGCTGCCATAAAGCTTCCTAGTCAGAGAAAATAACGCCTATGTGGCACAGAGGTTTTCTGTAGACTGGAATGTTCTCTAAACAAAGGAATAGACGCCATGCCTACGAAGGAAACACAACGCTGGAGCCAGGAGCCAGGGAAGGGAGACAGTGAGGAGACTGGATTCCAGAGCAGGCCCCACCCCAGCTGCCCGGGGTCCCCATGGACGGCTTTGGGGCAGGACACAGAAACGTGGCTTTAGCTGCGAATCCTCAGTCAGGAAACATATGTCCCCAACTCCAAAAAGGCCCTATGCCTGTCTTCACTGAGCAGAAAGTCCCTCTTTTCTTGGGGCCTTGGGCTGGGCAGGAGGGAGCTGTCCTCACACTCCCATTTGCAGCCTCAATAACGTCATCTCCAACACTGGACACATAGAGAAATGCAAGAGATGGGTTTGCCAGAAAAGTAGAGTTTCATCCACTTGTCCGTATGTGTGTTTTCAGATGTTGTTCTTTCCCCTCTGCTGGGTATGAATGAATCACATCCTCAGGAAATGGGAACCAGGGGAGTAAGCCAGTACTCGGAAACATCTTAAAAATGAAGCCAGTTCGATTGACTCACTGGATTGATGCAGCTTTAACCAAACACTTGAAGTCTTGAAGCAGGCATGCTCTGTTAGTGATTCAAGAAGGGTTAGTTTGGTGCCCAGGGTTTGTGCAGGCAAAAGGCAGGCTGACCTCACTGAGAGCCCTTACTCAGTGGGGTTACTCATTTATCAGAATAAATGAAGAAATCTAAGGCACTCTGGGAACCCAGCTTTAAGAATAACATGGCTTGCCGAAACCGGTTTGGCTCAGTGGATAGAGCGTCGGCCTGCAGACTGAAAGGTCCCAGGTTTGATTCCGGTCAAGGGTTGCAGGCACATCCCCAGTAGGAGATGTGCAGGAGGCAGCTGATCAATGTTTCTAACTCTCTATCTCTCTCCCTTCTTCTCTGTAAACAATCAATGGGATATATTTAAAAAAAAAAAAAAAGAATAGCACGGCTAGTGTTACCCTTCAACCACTTTTCTTTTAAGGGGACTATATGAGACAGTACCAAAGAGCATTCTTTAGAGCATCTTTCATCAATGCATCAGAAAAAGTAAAGCAATTTAGAACTCCGAATCCAAAGATAACTCCGAAAGAAAGAACATTCTAATCCTTTTACAGTCACACAATTGGCCCCAGTGCTCTAGCCTTGATGGAATAATAGGACATTACGGGGGAGGTGAGTGGAACTGAGTTCAGGAAATTGGGTGAGGCCCATCTGCACTATGCAAATAAATAGATGCAGGAGGGATTTTCATTTATCTTCCAAAATTGGAATGAACTCGAAGGCCAAAAACTGACGGGCAGATGACTTACACCCAGTTACTTCCCTCTGCTTTTGTTGGTCACGCCCAAAAGAGAACTGTCTGCAAACTTGAATGAAGGGGTCTCGGGCACCAGGACGCAGGCGAGAGCTCATCGGTGCCCCCTACTCGATGGAAGGGAATCACGGGTGTGACTCCTCACCAGGCACAGAGAACACACCAGTTACAAGTGGAAATTTCATTTCTTTCTCTAAGCTAAAACAATACATCGCTCCAGACCACAAGCCCTCAAATGTCATTCCAATCCATGTCCTGTCAGACCAATTTAAGCTGTGGCTATGAATTCTAAATAAACTGTGCTGATTTTGAGAGCCACAAAGCTTTGCACAGAAAATGAAAGCCAGTTGTTATAGTTAAGGGAAACACACATCTTTGATTTAAACCAGAGGAAAGGTGGGGCTAAAGCCAAGCTGTTTAAAATGTGAAAACTTCCTCTTTCTAAGGGTGGGTGCTTGTCTCAATAAGTTAATTCCTGATAAGCCTGTGCAAAGTCCAGGGTGAATGGCTGCCCCAGCTCCAAGCAGGTCAAGCCAGCCTTGATTCTGGCCTGGAGAACTCTGTGCCCTGCCCTTTAGAGACAACCTCCAATGTCCTCCTCTTTCTGGCCTTTCTCCACTTGAACGGTCCACGCTAAAGCTCCTTTGTCCATCGGTTCTCTCTTCAGCGAGACGCTCCCTCACAGGGAAGCCACCGTCCTATTCAGTCCCTTTGTGTAGCCCAGCGGGTGTGGCTCAAAGATTGAGTGTCCACCTATGAACCAAGAGGTCACTGGTTTGATTCCTGGTCAGGGTGCATGCCCGGGTTGCAGGCTCCATCCCCAGTAGGGGACGTGCAGGAGGCAGGGGATGTGCAGGAGGCAGCCCATCAATGTTTCTCTCTCTCTCTTTCCCTTCTTCTCTCTCTCTAAAAATCAATACAACATAATTTTTTAAAATATAGCTCACAGCAGGACTGACAGATGGCAGCTCTGAGGGGCAGGGAGCAGCTCTTACAGAGCCACGCTGGGCTCCCCTCACCCTCAGAGGGGTGCAGGCGATCACAGCGAGACAAGACATGGCCTCTCCTCACGCTCTCCCACCTCTAACAAGCAACCCAACAGGGGAACCACCTTAAGTCATGTCCCAGCTCACCTTCAGCTTTGCCATTTCCAAAGAACCCAGATAATTTCCTAACCTCCTTGCTGGAAGGCTGATGGGGATGGCTAAGAAGAAAGCCTTACCCAGGGCCCTCCTTTCTCAGACATTGTTTTTCCATGTTGCTTATTTGATTTTAAAGTGATGCCTGCTTATTGTAGAAAGTACAAAAGCTTTTTTCTAACTTTCTTTTTTTGCAAGTTACTAAATAGAATATTTGGGCTTTTTGCATAATAAATTACACTTATTTTCCTACACCATTGAAAACTTTTGAAACGTACTAGAGTTTTAAGTGTAGATGGAAAAGGGAGCTACATACTAAACCTAACAAGCTCAGGGGAGGCCTACATGGCAGGCCTTAAAAACCCAGAGACCAACGCAACCACACAGGGTGGTTTTATTTTTTTGAAGTTTCAGATATTTATTAATCAGTGTAAGCCCCAACACAATACTCCAACATGTCTTCGAGCACTTGGAGGGGAAATAGTTCCCGGTTAAGTGGACAATGGTGCAGATGGCCTCTGGAAGACCTTCATTCTAAGCAGCTGTTCAGTGAAACATTTCATTAAGAAGTCTGGACCTTCTCTCTTCAGTTTGCTGTAACCTAAATTCATTGAGTAGATCTTGTATTGATCATTGGGACCCAGTTTGTTCCAGGATTCTGGGTTATCCTTTCTGTCCCAGCAGACAGCTGGATTGAACAATGCCAGGTGCAAGATACACAGCGCTGCCCCAGTACTTTCGGCTCCAATAAATACAAAGTGGAGGATCAAGCTTGGATATTTCTTGGCCTGACCAAGGATCTGATGGAGCATGATTTTGGCAGAGGGATCAGGCCCAGAAGCAGAGAAATACAACAGAACAAGAGGCAGGACCAGGTAGTCTCTATGTAAAAATTCCTAACTAAATGCGGGTCCTGGAGGGTAGTCCCATCCGAGGCCTGTAGCTTCCTTGACAAAGGTCAGTCTTTACCTTTAAAATCATCTATTGTCATTTCACAGATCTAGAACAAACTCTCCAAAAATTTATATGGAACCAAAAAAGACCCCGAAATAGCCACAGCAATCTTGAGAAAGAAGAACAAATTTGGAGGAATCACAAGACAAGATATCAAGTTATACTACAAAGCCACTGTGCTCAAAACAGCCTGGTTCTGGCACAAGAACAGACATACAGATCAATGGAACAGAACAGAGAACCCAGAAATCGACCTAAGCCATTATGCTCAATTAATATTTGACAAAGGAGGTAAGAGCATACAATGGAGTAAAGGAAGTCTCTTCAATAAATGGTGCTGAGAAAATTGGACAGGAATAAATTAAAAAATGAAACTAGACCACCAACTTACACCATACACAAGAATAAACTCAAAATGAATAAAACACTTAAATGTAAGTCATTAAATAATAAAAATCTTAGAAGAAACCATAGGCAGCAAAATCTCAGACATCTCTTGTAGCAATATGTTTACCAATACATCTCCTAGGGCAAATGAAAACTAATGAGAAAATAAACAAATGGGACTACTAGTACATCAAAATAAAAAGTTTCTGCACAGCAAAAAAAAAAAAAAAAATCAACAAAATGACAAGAGAGCGCACTGCATGGGAGAACATATTTGCCAATGATACATCCGATAAGGGGTTAATTTTCAAAATATATAGGAAACTCATATGGCTTAACAAAAGGAAGACAAACTATCCAATCAAATAATGTGCAAAGGACCTAAATAGACACTTCTTCAGAGTGGACATACAGAAGGCCAAGAAGCACATGAAAAAAATGCTCAAAGTGTAGGAAGCATGCCTCTATGATTCATCTTTATAGAAAAGAAACAGCGTGTGGCCAGGTCATTATTGAATTTCCCCAGAGCAAAGAGGATGTTGGGGGTGGGAAGAAGGTATGAGCTATACACATGGCTGAGAGCCCATGTCCTAGGAAGATTCCCCTAGACCAGTGGTTGGCAAACTGCTTCTCGCAAGCCACATGCGGCTCTTTGGCCCCTTGAGTGTGGCTCTTCCACAAAATACCATGTGCAGGCAACAACATACAAACCTGACTTACCCAAACTTTCCAAGGAGATGCAAGGCCATTGTTCACATTAGTGTTTGTCAGTCATTGTCATGATTTAATTTTATGGATATTGTAAGGTAAATTGTAAGGAATTTAATTTGATCAATAAATAATATTGTTATTAAGTATGATATCAAGTTTTATTCAATGTACCTATAGTTTAACTAAGACTTAAAACTTTAAGTAAAGTTTATTAAGTTAATTTTAGGGAACGTTGTGGAGTGAAAGAAGATGTAGTGCCAAGGATTGAGAAAGGTATGTTGAGATGGTTTGGACATATAGAGTGGATGAACGAAAGGAGATAGATGAAACAAGTATACAAGACGGGTGTGGATGGGAGAGTTGGAAGGGGTCGACCTCAGCGAATGTACCTCAATCAGATTGAGGACATTTTTAGCAAAGGCCAGCTTATGAATACCCTAATTAATTATTAACAATGTACCTACCTATATAGTTTAAGTTTTAAAAAATTGGCTCTCAAAAGAAATTTCAATCGTTGTACTGTTGATATTTGGCTCTGTTGACTAATGAGTTTGCCGACCACTGGCTTAGACAAATGGAGGTGGGGGCAACTAGAAAAGGCCCCAGCCCATTTTTTTTAAGTAACCCAATGGTTACTTAAAACCTAGGCAACCTAGGCTACCTATTAGGAAATAGGTGGCCAAATAATACTCAGCCAATGAGGAACTGGAGGAGGGTCTAAATAAATAGGCTATGTCCCCTGCCCCACGTGTGTTCATGTACAATGGGAACCCACTCTTGAGAGTGTTATTAAACGTCTCATTTTCGCCATGTTTCTGTTTCCTAGTCCATCATTTGAAATGTGGACAGGTGAGTCATTTCTCACAAAAGTTACTAATCATGTGAGAGTTGCACATCAAACCAACAGTGAAATATCACCTCACACCTGTCAGAATGGCTATCATAAAAAAACAACAACAAACGACCAGTGCTGGTGAGGATGTGGAGAAAAAGGAACCCTCTTACACAGCTGGTGGGAATGCAGACTGGTGCAGCCACTATGAAGAACAATATGGGGAGTTCCCTCAGAAAATTAAAAATGAGAATTACAATTTCACCCAGTAACCCACTTGTAGGAATATATATCCTAAGAAATCAGAAACACCAATCAGAAATAATATATGGACCCCTGTGTTCATAGCAGTGTACTAGGGCAACCCCTCTGCACCTGGAAATGCTTTATATCGTATAATTGCTTATTGTATGCTTTCCCAACTAGAGCAGAGATTTTGTCTATCATTTGTGTATTTACAGCACCTAGAACATTTTCAGGAACCTAATAGTTCAACAAATATTGTCTGAATGAAGGCAGGAAGAAAGCCTCCTAACCCTTCTTATAATCACTATTAAGTCATATGTGCCTCCAAGTTAGAGAGGCCAGGGGAAATTTGAAACTGAAGCTCAAATGGGTCCATGTCATTTTGCCTTTCAGAAGTTTCAAATGCTTCTGTGCTTCTAACTGGCTTGGTATAAATGCTATAGTCAACCTCTTTAAAAGGTAGTGGGGAAGTATCCTTGATTTTCCCCTGCTTGCATGCTGACCCCATATGTCGCCATTCCTGCTGTCATATTTTACCCCCCATGGATGTCCCTTCCTGCGAGTCTCTGTTCACACTGTCCCCCTGCACTCTTCCCCACCCTCATCTCCCTCCTATTCACTTATCCTTTGAGGGCTTCCTTAGTACTTATGTCTTCTATCAATTCTCTCCTGTCACCTTAACCCCTACCAGGTTTGGGAACATGTTCCAGGCCTTGAGACAAGGTCTGGGGAACTTAAATACCTGGGCAAGTTGTAAGGGTAGAGATTCGGGTATGTGGAATAAGGGCCCCTTAATCACTGAGGGGAGGAGGAATCGCAGGGCAAGGGGTCAGAGAGATCCCAGCAGCAGGTTTGCTCTTCATCTTCTATTCTCTTTTGTCTATTATGATTTTGACAGCATCTCTGTGTAATTTTTTAGTGGTTTCTTTAGAGATTATAAATGCATTCTTAACTTTTCACAATCTATTTATAAGCAATATTTTGTCATTTCAATTAGAATAGAGAAACCTTAAAAACATAAAGTTCCCCTTACCTTGCCCCTTTTTATGTTAGAGGTATTCATCACATTTATGTATACTGAAAACTTCATCAGACAATATTATGCTTTTGTTTTCAACCATAAGACATAATTTAAAGAACTCAAGAGGAGAAGAATAGCCTATTGTAATTACCCCAATACCTACCAATTCTGTTGGTCTTTCTTTATTTTGATGTTCCAAGTTTCTTTCTGGTATTATTTCCCTTTCATTTGTAGAATTCCCTTTAGCAATTCTTTTAAAGTAGGTCTGGTGGGTACAAATTCTCTTAGCTTTTCTTCATCTGAGGATGTCTTTATTTTACTTTTATTTCCAAAAGATATTTTCGCTGTATACAGAATTCTAGGCTGACAGTTCTTTTCTTTCAACCTTGAAAAATGTTGTTCTACTTCCTTTTGACCTCTACAGTTTTGTTTTATTTTTTTAATCCTCACCCAAGGAGGTGCTTAGAGAGAGAAAGGGTGGGAGAGGGAGGGAGAGAGAGAGAGAGAGAGAGAGAGAGAGAGAGAGAGAGAGAGACATCAATGTGAAAGTTGTGAGAGAGAAACATCAATCGGTTGCCTTCCATACATGCCCCAACTGGGGATTGAGCTCACAGCCTAGATATGTGCCCTGACTAGGATTCGAACCAACAACCTTTCAGTGCACGGGATGACACTCCAACCAACGAAGCCACTTCGGGGGCTGACCTCTGCAGTTTCTAACGAGAGAATCATTGTCACCAAATCATTATTTTCCTAGAGACAATGCATTGTTCCTCTCTAGCTGTTTCAATAATTTTTCTTTGTCATTGATGGTTTGGGAATTTGAGTATGATGTGTTTGGGCATGGATTTATTTGATTTTATCCTATTTGGGGTTTGCTCCACTTCTAAAATTTATAGTTATCTGTCTTTCTCCAAAGATGCAGTTTTCAACTATTATTTTTTCAGATTTTTTTCTAGCATCACATGCCTTCTTCTCTCCAAATAGTTTCCATTAATTTGGCATAATTTCCATTTTCTGTCATCTTCATTCTGCTATTGAGTCCTTCCAGTTAATTTTTCAATTTGGTTAATGTGTTTTTGGTTCTAAAATCTCCATTTGGTTCACCTTTATATCTTCTATTTTAACTTTCTATTTTAATCTTGTTTCAAAACTTATTTACAATTCTTCCTTTGAGAATTTTTATAATATCTGTTTTAAAGTCTTTGTCAAATAATTCCAACATCTGTGCTCTATCTCATCATTGGCATCTATTGATTATCTTTTGAGAATTTCATAGCTCTTCAAATGCCAAGTAATTTTGGATTGTGTCCTGGAAATTTTGAATATCACTTTATGAGACTTGGGGTCTTGTTTAAATCCCAGATAGAATGTTTATATTTTTATCTTAGCAGGCCCTTGACCTGGTTAGGTTCAAGCAATAAGTTCCAGCTCACTTTTTGTGTGCTGTGGTAATAATGTCAGTTCAAGTTTCAAAGGCTTTAAATGGTGTTCAGAACTATCCTGTGAGTGTGTCACCTATTGATTAATCTGAGACCTGGTAAGAGGTCTATCTGTTAGCTCAGTCCTCATAGTCTTTGGAATGCTGATTAGGAGCAGAGCCACCATGACAGGTTCCAGATAGCCCAGATGTTCCCAAACAGTTTTATGGGATCCATTTCCTAATCTCTTCCTTCTCTCCTACCTCCCTAGTACTTTCTGGGTCCTTGGGCCTCCTTTATTCAGCCCATCAGCCCCAAACCACTCACTTCAGTGATTAAGTCTCATCTGGGGTACTAAAGGACAGGAACGGGGGAGGGTGGGATCTTGGGGAGAGTTATTTGGCTCTGCCTCTTGGAACTGCAGCTATACCAAATGAAAAATGAAAAATCCCCTCAGAATTTTGGCTTCTGCAGTTTTCCATGCTAGCTGCTTTGCTGCCACTACCTCCAGCACAAGATCCTGAGGTGGAAGTGAATGGAGAAAAAGGAAAAGGGAGGGAAATACAAAACTCAGGATGATTCTCTCCATCTCTGAGCTTTAAGAGTTCTCATTTCTGCTCCTCAAGTCAAAACGAAAGGGATTTTTCTGGGTCTCTGTCGGTTTTACAGGATTGACTTCCAGATTTTGACTATGTTGAGATCAGGTTGGAGATACCTGAAGAAGAAAAAACATGGTAAATTCCCTGCTGGCTTGGTGGCACTTCAAATTCTGATATTCTTTCCCAACCTGCCTACTACTGCAGTGGCGCCATCTTTTGAAGAAACTAGCTACTGGGTGGCAATTTGATTATTCAATTCCTCAACCCTCAAGGGGGTAGCAATTCTTCCTGATTCTAGCCTTCCTTTTGTAAATTTCCCAGGAGCACAGAACCATCAGAATCCTGGAGGAGCTCTTCCCAGGGCATATCAATCAAAGAAAGAAGACCCAAATAGATCAAGAGATAAAATGCAATGTGTGTTGTGATGTGCTGCCCAGATCCCCACACTTTGAGACCAAAACATCCATTCCTCCAGCTGCTAGGAGTTTTGATGATGGATGGCTCTCCGCTGAGTCCCTCTCTAGGAACTGCCCTGGACAGGCAAGCCAAAGACAGCGAAATTGCTCAAGGCCACACGGTATCCCTGCAGGCAGCTCACGTCCAGTGACTGGTCAAGTGGAGGTGTAAAGCTGGGCAGTCTTAATGCGAGAAAGGACAGCTCTGAAGGGGCATCACAGCTCGAGAGTTCCCCGTGGAACTGACTAAGTTTTTAACTCTGTCCTTTGTCCAGTGCTACCTCCTTCATTCCCCAGCAAGTGTGGATTGGAAAGCATTTTCCAATAAACCTCATGCACACAAATTGTCTCAGAGTTTGCTTCCTGGGGAACACACCCTAAAATAACAGGGTCTAAGCATGGCACTCTCCCTATGACAGGACTTGGTTCAGAAATGGGCAAATGACTCAATTCAGGGCACATGACTTGTTCTGGAAAATTTTCCTGGCACTCGAGAGAACCATAGGAAAAGATGGTCGCTCTTCCAAATTTTTTATAAACCTGAACAGGACTTCTATGGCTCCAATTGCTACTGTCAAGTATATTTTGACCCCCAAGAGCAGCCAGCCTTAAAACAAAGTTCATACTGTGATTAGCAGAACGGTGAGATGGAAAGAACCTGAGTCCCTCATGACATCATCGATCACAAGGCCACACCACTTTTAGATTCCTTATTATGTGAGCCAATAAACTTTATTATTTAAAGTGGGCTGGAGGTTTATTTTTTTACTTGTTTCTGCTCCTTGCAGCCAAAACATCTGATACAAATGTGTATCTACTGACTTCCGTCCTTCACTGCTCCTGGAAAAGACTTTCATAAACATTGGAAAGAGCTTGAAAAATCACAACCTAAACAATTGGTCAAAATATTAAACTGTGACTAAGTTTAAGTGGTTGATGTTTTTTTAATCTTTTTCCTTCCTTCCTTTCTATAGGGAACAGAAGATATATTTTTTAACTTAAAAAAAAGGAGACCTGTAGAACAAATATGTTTTATGTACAAAAATAAAACCACAGCAATATTTGTAACTTGGTTGAGAAAAATTACCTTAAAAATTCTATTTTTAAGATCCAAGTACAAACTAGGCCATGATCTGAAATTTGGTATAGTTGGAACTTCTGTCTTTAACTCGGTTCATATAGATTTGCGGTGGAGTGCGGGAAACGTGTAAACTCGGGCCGATTGTAACTGCGTATTACCAAATATTTGTTTGTAATCCACCCTTTTGGTGGATGGAACAAAACCAAAAGACAGAGCCATCTTATATTTTGGCGGGAAATTCACCCGCACTCCAAGTGTTAAGATCCAAGTACAAACTAGGCCATGATCTGCAATTTGGTATAGTTGGAACTTCTGAAAACTCCCTCTGTAATAGACAGGTAAAGGCAGACACCTAGTCGTTGCAAATGATATTTATATGCCTGTGGAGGAGGAAGAGAGAGATTTTTGCAAAATTACTTCAGGAGAATGCCTGTTAAAAAAAAAAAAACACATAGTTCCAAAAATGATTCAGTTTGCAATTTATAAAACAACTAATCCATTACAGCAATCCAAGAAAATGTTTCCTATCCCCAAACACATAGTGTCTTGACTCAAACTCTGAAGGTCAAAAGCCTATGATTTTGACAGACCAGAAAGGAAAGAGTTTTTAAGAAGCAAAGCACTCTTGCCAGTCCATGGAGAATGCCACATTTGTCATGTTTGAAGGTTCAAGGATATGGGAGCAGAACATGCTTCTCATTTTAACATATTGGGGGCAGATCACGAGCATTCGTGTGTTTTCATATTACACGTGTTTTACATAAATGTTAAAGGCACGCCTTAAAATTAAATACCCATTGCATTTTGAAGTTATTTATTAGATGTTCTTACAAGCTCATATCTTTTTAAAGTATGATACTTTGTAAAACGTTTTTTGTACTCATGCAATAGAAACTTATCTGGCCACTGGGTAAAGCTAGCAATGAAACTACTGGTGCGCAATGTGTTAACTGTGAGAGACTCACATCTGCTGAATTAATCTTCTCCCCCAGCATTTGCCATTTCACACTTTTTTCTCAGGCATCTAAATGCAAAAGCTAATGGCTCCATATCTGTGAATAACAGGCAAAACACAGGGCTGGATTTAGGGGACAAGCTTAAATCTCAGGTCTGCCCACCAACCAGCTGGGTGGCATTGGGCAAATCACCTTCTCTCTCTGGGGCTCATTTCCTCATCTGCAAAATGATCCTTCCGACTCCACGATTATAGGTTCCTGGGGAAATAAGAGGACCTGTGTAAATGCTGGGGAGGCTCGTGGCCATGACAGCCCAGTTTTTTGTCCTCTTCGCTCACCCAACATTTCATAACTCAGTCTTAGCTAGCCCTGTTTACAGCCTACAGTGGGTGCGTCTGTTATGGTCAAGCCGCAGGGGGAGGAGATTTCTGCACATGTACTCAAGCCAGAAACAACAAATCCTCTTCCAAATCTGCATTCAACCCCTACTGTACCTTTGGTGCCTTGAGAGTGAGCCCACATCACCACTGCAGATGAAAACTGAATCAAACACCCCTGCTCCTTTTCTGCTTCACATTTTAGAAATGACCCAGAGGTCGTGGTGTAGGAAACACGACTGATTTTGTAGTAAACCTAGGTTAAGGGTAGTGGGGAATAGGGATTGAGTGAACCTGGAGTCCTTTGGAGGCTTACCCTTAGTTCACACCCAGGTCCTTGGGCTACAGCATCGAAGCCAACCATGACTCAAAAAACCAGGGCTAGAAGGGCTGACTAAGAAATACAACTCAACAAAGAAATAGTAACAGAAACAAAGTGCTCTGCAGGAAGTTTGGCCTAAGCATGTCAAAGATTCTATAAGGAAGAACAGAGGGCCAAGGAGAGGCTGCTATAAAGTCTGTGAAAGAAACAGCAGGCAGCCTGCCGGGTGTGGCTGAGTGGTTGACGGTCAACCTATGAACCAGGAGGTCACAGTTTGATTCCCGGTCAGGGCGGATGCCTGGGTTGCTGGCTCGATCCCTAGTGTGGGATGTGCAGGAGGCAGCCAATCAGTGATTCTCTCTCATCATTGATGCTTCTATTTCTCTCTCCCTCTCTTTTCCTCTCTGAAATCAATAAAAATATTTTTTAAAATAAAAACAACAGCAGGCAAGTGTAATGCATTAACCTTGACTCTGACAACATTCTGGGAACAATTTAGAAAATTTGCTTATTGACTGTGTGTTGGATGTCAATAAATTATGTTCCCTTGGTCATGGAAATATTAGGATTATTGAATAGGAAAGTGAAAAATGTCTTTGTGTCCTGGATGGTGTGCTCAGTGGTTAGAGTATAGGCCTGCACACCAGAGATTCTCAGGTTTGCTTCTCAATCAAAGGACACATATCTCAGTTGCAGGTTCGATCCCTGCCCTTGGTCAGGGTGCATGTAGGAGGCAACCATTTGATGGATCTCTCTCATGTTGATGTTTCTCTCTCTCCTCTCTCTCTCTCTCCATCCCCCCTCTTTTCCACTCTCTTTAAAAATCAATGGAAAAAATATCCTCACTCTTTGGATGAGGATTTTTTAAATGTCTTTATTTATGCATTATTTAGAATCATATGGAAGTGAAGTGTCATGATGCTAACATATTACTTGCAGATGGCTTATAAAACTAAAGTGTGCGTGTGTGTGCGCGCGCGCGCGCGCGTGCATGTGCACACACACACACACACACACACACTAATAGCTGGTGAGTCTAGAAGTACAGTATTTGTGTGTTAATTATTCTGTTCTTTCAACTTTCCTGGGGTTTGAATTTTTTAATTTAAGAATATGATCAGAGAATATGGCCTCCGGGGGGTCTCACAGCTACAGGTCCTTGGGATGTTTCCCTTTTCCAGGAGCCACTTGGCTTCCTGGGCTGCTAGCAAAAATAATCACTGACACTTGTCATGACCAACCACAGAAGTTACCATTGCTAAGAAAAGGTCCAGGGGGGAATATTATCATCCCTATTTTACAAAGGAGAAAACTGAAGTACATTCAAGTGAGCCAACTTGTGAGAAGTCACTGCGGCAGCCATACCGACATCCTCCCTAGACTCCTGCTTCTGTTTCCTTCACTCCCAACAGCTCACCTGCAACCTTCCTCAGAGGACAGCCCTTGGCTATCAGCACCCCTTCGCCTGGACACCATACTCGGAGAGTTTATGTCCCTCCGAGTGACTCATAGCAATGGCCGCCTCATCCATAGCAGGAGACTAGGAATTCCTTCCATTTCAGTTTCATCCCAGAAGATAAATCCTCCTTTCATTGTGCCATGTCCTTGCAAAGCTCAACTGCTTATTCCTGAAATCAAACTGTTCCCCTCCCAGCATCCTGATAGCCCCCACCCATGCTTGTCATTTCATTCCCTGTCCTCTTGGTTGCCATGGATGAGCAATGCTCCAGGATAAAGGCCCATAATTACAGGCTGACACTGTATTCAGTTGACTCTTGCAGCCACCAGATGTCTAAACAGAGAACAGGCAAACAGAGGCCTTAAGGTAGCACCTGGCTCTATACTTATTTAGCTCCTACGTGTTTCATGTGACCTTACTAGGTATGCACTTTGTGGAAGAATTTGTTATGTTGACTAATTTTTAAACATCATTTGCTTGGCAAGGGCCTTGGAAGTCGTTCAAGTTTGCTTCTAGTGACAGGAAGTTCACACTTCAGCAAGATAGCTGGGTCCATATGGTGACCATCTAAAATTGTCACAAAGTTCTTCCTTAAGAGGAAAGCGTGTGATCATTGGTGCCTGAACTTTGTGGAATCTATTCTTGCTGTTCGGAGATTTCTTGTGCTTCCTTCACAGATCTTGGCTGAATTTCAGAACTAAAATTGGCTGAATAACCATATACTCTCTGAGTTAAGTGCTTTTTTTGAGGAGGTAGCAATCAAAATAATGTAATAACTGGTATAGCCAAACTAAGCAGAATGGGTGCAGGCAGAAGTATATCAAAGAAGTACTCATATTCTGCTGTCAGTTGTGCAGGTATGAACCTGGATTGGGAGAGATCTGGGGGATCCCTTGGCACAGAGGAGCACTCATGTGGAGTTTGTGGCAACCGTTATTTGTCATCAGATGCAGAGCATTTCTGTATTTTGACAATCATCACAGCCGTACCTCTGTGGACTGCCTGACCACCAGTTCTGATGGTGTTTTAATGGTAGGAGTAATAGAAAAAAAATTACACTGAACTATGTAAAGGAGAGTGAGAATGAATGGATGGATGGATGGATGGATGGATGAATGAAAGAAAGAAAATAGAGTATAAAAGACAGAACCAACACATCACTCACACACACACACACACACACACAATCAGAAAACAAGTGAAACTCTACATCCATGGCAACAAGAATTTGTGGTCAAACCCTTTTTGTACTCAGTTTTAAAACGTCAGTCCCCCCAAGTTATGTTTTAAAGACTTTCTGTGAAAAGGCTATTTTGGTGCTTTTTAGTTGCTGAGGTTCCTGGCCAGTGAGCCAGGCATTGACTTCAGGAAAATGTGAGACATATTCAGCAAACAAGGAGGAAACTGGTCAAAACAGGGAAAAGAGCACTAAAGACAAGCAATAATATTATTCAGGAGAATGTCCAAGGGGTAAAAGCAACCCTGGGCAAGATAAGCAAGGTGAAACCCAGAGGTCCAAGAGGACACAGCGTTCCCTTCCAGGTTATCCAGGTAGTTTTCCAAGTCCTTCGGCCCTAAAATCATCCTTGGTCAACAGAGTCTACGCTGACCAACACCAACACCTTACTCCTTAGTCAGCAGCTATAATGAACAAAGCAGCACTGAGGGACCAAAAGGAAAAAGAACATTGACTTTGAGAGACAAACTTAATCAAGTTTCCCCATTTGATAAAGAGTTGTACTTTGTTACTCACTCATAGGCAATTTGAAATCCATTCACAGTGAGAGATTAGAATGACCTTTCTGGTCTTGAAGTAGAAAATTGCTGCAAATTGCAGTTGGGGATTTCCAACCCATTAGTCAACACAGAAGGCAAACCCAGCCAAATGGAAAGCTCAAAAATTGCATGGAGTGAGAAAGTTAACTTTTTTCTTTCATGACTCTCCATCACACCATCCATTCGCATGGATCTAAGGTTTATCTCTAACAGAACTTGTCACCAGAAATCTTCCTGATTTGATTATGGTGCTTGTATGATAAGAAAAATAAAGTATCTGTTACAAAAGATATTTGTTTTTCTCAGATGACCTCAGAGGCAGGAAAAATAGCAAGTGCAGATAACAAAATCTGTACTTAGGGTGATCACATTAATAGAGATGAACCTAAAACAAACTTAACTGGCCAGTAGTTACATGTGTCAGTAGACAACCTGGAGAGGATAAGTGTAGGGAAAACAGTCAAGGAACTATGATGAAAAATGGGATTGCTTAACCTCCTAGCCTTCTCTTCCTTTCAGGAAAGTGAAATGAAGTTCCTGCATGAGGAAGCAGATCAATTGTCAAATCAAAGCCAATTAAAGCCAGAGTGAGAAGAAGAAAGGGCAAGACCTTTCAACCTTGACCGTTCTAAGATGCAGAGGTTGTGCCAAGACTTACACAGATGGGCAAAAGCTGATATTGGCTTTTGGGGAAACTTTTCACAGCCCTGCTGATAATGAGATAATTGTACAGGAACTTGCCACATATTTACTTTTGTTTCTGGGGGGTCCTTAGAGAAGAACATAACTGCTCTGATTTTTCACCACACCCAAGTCTTAATAGGAAGATATTCAGTGAATGCATAGTTGTTTCCAATAGTTTAATTTCATATATTCAAGTGCTCAGCACCTTTCATCACACTTTGTTTAGATAAGAGGGAATAGTAGAGTTAGTTACACAGCTAACTTGGACTTTTTAAAATATTTTCCCACAATTTTATTAATATGCTTTTACTGGTTTTTAGAGAGAGAGGAAGTGAAAGGGATAGAAATAGCAATAAGAAAGAAACTTCATCAGTAGGCTGCCTCCTACATGCCCCTACTGGGCATCAAGCCTGAAATCCTGGGCAAGTGCCCTGACTAGGAATCGAACTGGTGACCTCTTGGTTCCTGGGTTGATGCTCAACCATTGAGCCACACTGGCCAGGCCTAACTTGGACTTTAGAGAGGATGCTTCCTACAAGTTCAAGTGAATCAGCATATACTTGGAAATTTAAGTTTAGATACTCAAATTGCCATGAAAATTATTAATATTTATAGATAATATTTATTCTATAGATATTATGTTAAGAAAACATCTGAACAATGAAAATCTGTTCCAGAAGTTCAGTATTCACTTTGAACTAGAAATAACTTTTTTTTTCAAACTATAGGTCCAGAAGAACTAGTCCAGGGCTCAACAGCACTTGTTTGTTTTTCTTGAAGAAACATAAATAAGATTACATGAGCTAATAATTCCTCATTATTCCTCAAGTCCCACCAGCCCTGGAAAGTCCTTTCCCCTGATCCTTTGAGACAATGGTGATCTCTCCTTGCCTGAATTTCTGTAGTACTTGTATTTATAACATAGTACTTCCTGTGTGAGACCATCTTTATGTTTGTCCATGCTTATTTTTCTAGCTAAGCTGTAAGTTCATCAAGGACAAATACATGCTGGGTTCATCTTTGTATCTACCACAGTGCCCAGCACCATGCCTGATGCATAGAAGATGTCTATTGGATAATTGATTAATTAATGTTACTGGGGCTCCCAGACATAGGACAAGGAGCAATAAAAAGCAGAGAGTTGGAAGACAAGAAAGGGGAAAAGGAAGGAGAAGGGGGGAGAGGAGGAGAAAAGCGGTGGGTAGAGGAGCCTGATGCAGTATCTGGTTCGCTATCTCAAGTGTCCATTTAGTGACGTCATGTTCAGGAAGCCTAATCCAGTCCAAAGCAATCCCCTGACTCCAGAAAGATATGACTCTAAAACAACCCAAGAAGCACCTATCTAATTGATATGTTAAAGGAGTTACATTAGTCAAAATCTGCTCTCAGAACTTTTCAGATGTCTGTTGAAACAAGGCACTGCCTGTTTCTCAAATGCATGTCAATTGAGTAGAGTTTTCATGCCAGGCTTTCTCAGCATGAGGGTTCAGGCTCATCCAGGCTATTGATTAGACCAGGAATCAGAGAATAATCCCACTTATTTCTTTCCTGAAATAAATGGGATTTACATCTTTGCTGAAGTGCTCCTGATACTGTATATGATTAAGTTGTCTGATTGGCTAACTTGAGTGGCCCTGCAAGAGCGGCTGATGTGGTCCACCCACTCCTTTTGAAATTCTCACCTGCCAGAGATAAACCCAGACTTATTGGTTCTACAAAAATAAAATGCAACATCCTGGGAAACATAGAATACTTGTCGTGTTTTCAGGTGTAAGACAATTCCCTCAAGAAAGGTTCTTGACTTGGACCCAATCCTAACCCTTTAAGATCTTCAGTGCCTACCAGGTTGTTGATTTGTCCTTCCATCCTTCCTCCCAACCCCCCGCACTCCTCCACCCAAGCCCACCCCCGCTTCCTAAGGTTTCCTGGAACTGCTGGCTGCAAAAGGGGAAATGTGCTGCTTGTTTCTCTCATTTGATGTCCAGCATGATGTCTGGCACCACTGCTTGCTGGCTTAGCTCACACCCGAGCTTCACAGAAAAAGCATACAGACAAAAACATTGCTATTACGTTTGATTTTGTAGTCCAGTGTGGGTGTAACCGTGTCCCTCAAGTCTGCAGAGACAAAATCCTTGGGTCCGAATCAGTTCTTGAGCAGTGGGAGGAAGGAAGAGGAAGGAAGGGGGATATGAAAGGATGCATGACATCAGAATGCGGTCAGGAGCCAGCTCCAGCTGTCATTATATCCTCAGAAAAGGGGTGGCAATTTTACACTGTATTTAGTGTCTTATAAAACTTATTTCTGCATGGCACTGGCCCTCCAGTTTCTATTTACTTTTAAAGAAGTGAAGATGTAGGAAAAAAATCATATTTGTAGGACATATTTTTAGAAAATAAAGTCACTAAAGCCTCAAAAAAAAACTTATTTCTGTTAGATTTAATAAAAGGTTTAATTCATTTAAAAAGAGCAAGATTAATAAATAACATGATTCACAGGACATTCGTAACTAAATTAAGTGTTATGATTTAAAGCATGAAATTCTCTAGAATTTTACTGTGCACATGGATGACCAGTGGATCTTGTTAAAATGAGATTCTGGGGTGGGGCCTGAGTTCTGCATTTCTGAGGATCCCCTAGCCAGCTCCATGCTGCTGGTCTTGGGAACACACTTTTAAATAGGGCTCTACCCTGCGGTGGTTAAGAAAGAGTATGGACTTGAAAGATAGGACATCTCAAACCCTTACTCTTTAAGATTTAAGGGATTGAAGGAAGAATCCGAAAAAAAAAACCATGTGACTCTTTTCAAAGACAGCTATTGTGATCAAAATTGAACAGTAGACATGGGAGGTGAGAGATAAACAAAACAAAAAAAGTAGAGAATTTCTGTTTCTCTCCTGGACAAGTTTTAGTATAATTGCTTTTTGCTCTGGAAAAAAAAAATATCTTTTTTTCCAAAGCTTCCAAAATAGCAGGGAAAAAAAGCCTCCCAAATGTGCTTCTCCATAAAAACAATAAGCATATGGGCAAAAAAATTGTCAAAGTCAACATCTTCAGAATTCTGGCAATTAATCAAAGGCTTGTAACACACCAATTTTCCTTTGTTTCCTCAAGAAAAATAGCTAAATCTCTGTAATAAAAGAAAACATTTGAAATTTTAATTTGTCCCACGATAGTCTTAAAACCTAACAGTCTTATAATCATAGCAGCTGTTATACCAGCAACCTAGAAGTCACTGAGGGTGGTGATACAGATTTGGAACTTTCCAAAATTTCTTTTCTCAAAGAATTGTCATTATGTGACCTGTTTGGCAGCTCCCTGGAGATATCCACTCACAAGGTTTATGTTTATTTGACCTAACTCAGCACTTGCTCAGTAGACTAGCCTTTTCCCCACCATGCTTGTCAAAAACAATTCATGGTCCAGCCGGCCTGGCTCAATGGTTGAGTGTCCATCTATGAACCAGGAGGTAATGGTTTGATTCCTGGACATGGCATATGCCCAGGTTATAGGCTCAATTCTCGGTGTGGAGCATGCAGGAGACAGCCAATCAATGATTCTCTCTCATTATTGATGTTTCTATCTCTCTCTCCCTCTCCCTTCCTCTCTGAAATTATATATATATAATTAAATTATATATATAATAAAATATATATATATAAATTTTTTTTAATCCATGGTGCCTTGGCCAAGTGGCTCAGTTGGCTAGAGTGTTGTCCCATACATCCAAAGGTTGTGGGTTTGATTCCCAGTCAGGGCACATACCTAGGTTGTGAGTTCAATCACTGGTTGGGGCATGTATGAGAGGCCATCGATTAATGTTTCTCTCTCACATCAATGTTTCTTTCTCTTTCTTCCTCTCTCTCTCAAATCAATAAAAATATATCCTCAGGTGAGGATTAAGAAAAAAAAACAATCCATGGCAATTACTGCTGCCTAACATAGCAAGACCAGATGGGTAAATAAGAAGCTGACCAAAAATATTTAAAAAGAAAAGCTGGTGAATAAGAAGTTCCTAGAGTACTTTGAAAAGCTCAACATATTCCTAGAAATTTTTTTTATTGATTTCAGAGAGAAAGGGAGAAATAGAAACATCAATGAAGAGAATCATTGATCGCTGCCTCCTGCATACCCCACACTGGGGGGGGTCGAGCCCGCTACCCTAGGCATGTGCCCTGACCGGTAATCAAATTGTGACCTCCTGGTTCGTAGGTGGACACTCAACCACTGAGCTATGCTGGCTGGACTATTCCTAGAAATTTTAAATGCCATGCGCATGTACAGAGCTCTGAGTATGCCCAGGAAATATCTGAGAAGGTCCTAATTTTTTCACCTCTGGCCAGCCTTGAGATTCTGCACAAGCATAAAGTGAAGTCCAGGGTAGAGTTGTAAATTGCCTGTCAACACATTGTATTATGTCCTAATATGCACAGAAAATCCCTCTGCACAGTTTGGAAGACTTACTGGTTCAAGGCATTTAAAGACATGTCTGTCCAATCATTAGCTGATTACTAAGTTAACTGAGCAAAGACTTTAGAAGCCATACATAACAAAGAATATTGACTGTGTAATGTTTATGTGTTTGTTTTCCCACCACGTCCCGTGTGGTTCAGGGTTCAGGATCTGGAAGAGGGGTTGCACACAAATGAAAGATACAAGACAAGAGACAATTTGGAAATATTGGGGGGCCAGGCGGGCCAGTCCAACTCAAGGGGAAGGACTTACACTGGTGCTCAGGCCTCACCAACCTTTTATTGGTTTGGGATACACCCATAGCCCTTAGGCAGGCAATTTCCAGTAACATGTAGACTAGCCCATCAGCAAGGATTTACATAATAATAAATGGGGAAGTTGCTTCAGCTACTATTGTCTGGACTAACAGTGGGTGCACAGCCCTGACCTTTGCCAGGGCTTCAAGGGTCACCAGCCTTCCGGGTTCCTTGTCCATACCTCTCTGCTAGTGAAGACAATAGATGGCTTCTCACAATTGACCTTGTAGAATTGGTTCAGGAAAGTTACTAAACAAGCAAGCAGCAACAATGAGGATAACCACAATCACAAAGAGAACAACAACAAGGTGTGGTTTGGGAAGGTTGTCTGATTTTCAGAGTTGCTACATTATATTATTTGAAATGTATTGTTAACAAAAAAAAATTATAAGACACACAAAGAAACAGGAAAGAATGGTCCCTTCTCAGGGGATAAAAAGCAGTTAATGAAAACTGTCTCTGAGGGGGCTCAAATGTTGGATTTATTAGACAAAGACTTTAAATCAGCTATCATAAATACATTCGTGGAACTAAAGAAAATCATGTCTAAGAAATTCAAAGAACATATGAGAACAATATCTCAGCAGATAGTAATTCCAATAATGAGAAATTATTTAAAATAAATAAATAAAAGAATTGTTATGGGTTGGCTCAGCGAGATAGACCACTGACTCAGAATTTAAATTTAAGAGCCTTTATTAAGCTGGCCAGCTGACCACATCCCGCACCCTCCCCCTCTGGGAAGGTTTGCAGCATGTGGCAGAGACCAAGGGTGCAGTATGATCCTTTATAGCCAACTACACAGTGTTAGAAAAAAAAGAAAAAACCAACTACAAAGCATTTCATTAGCTGTTTCTCAGAAGTTCATAGAAAGTTCATAAGTACAAAGGGGAGGTAAACAGTCACACCTGGCTGGAGCATATTATAACACATTGTTTTTCTAAGACAATCTAGCAATTTTTTTCTGCCACGGTTCCTGACCCTGACACAATTGGTAACCTTTTCCAGGCCGCAGTCCCTCCCCCTAGCACATTCCGTACGAGCCCCCATCATGCCTCAGTCCCTCACCCTAGCACAGAACCAAACAGAAATTCTGAAGTTGAAAGGGACAATACTAAAAAGAAAAATCAATAGAAATAAATTGCAATTGTGACCATATATGCCATAAGTACAGAACCTAAAAATTCATGAAGTAAAAACTAACAGAATTGCAAGGAGAAATGGCCAATTCATCAATAACAATTAGAGACTTCTATATTTTACTTTCAATAATGGATAGAACTAGTAGGAAGAAGATTAAAAAAGAAATAAAAGACCTGAACAGCACTATAAATTGACTAGACAAAATAGACATCTAAATAACATTCCACCCAACTGCTACAGAATATAAATTCTTTTTCAGGTTTATGCATAACATTCTCCAGGATAGGCAATTACCAGACCATAAAACAAACCTCCATAAATAAACAAAGATTTGAATTATACAAAGGGTGTTCTCCAACCATAATGAAATAAAATTAGAAATAAATAAACGAAGAAAATGTGGGGAAACTCACAAATATGTGGAAATTAACCAAGCATTACAGCCTTATAGAAATCACACGAGAAATTAAAAAGTACTCTGAGATGAATGAAAATGGAACATACCAAAAATAGGGTGTAGTAAAAGCTGCATTTAGAGGAAAATTTATAGCTGTAAGTGATTGTATTAAATCAACAACCTAATCTTTCAACTTAAGAAACTGGGAAAATAAGAGCAAACTAAACTTAAAGCAAGCAGAAAGAAGATAATGAAGAGTAGAGTAGAAATAAAATACAGAATAGAAAAAATTGTTCATTGGTTTTTTTTTTAAATCCACAAAATTGACAAACTATTAGCTAGACTGATCAAGAAAAAAAGAGACATATTAAATATTTAAATTTGGAATGAAAGGGGATATTACTACCAACCTTATAAAAATAAAAGAATTATAAAGGAATACTATGAACAATTGCATGCCAACAAATTAGATACCTAGATGAAATAATAAATTCCTAGTAAGACACAAACTACTGAAACATATTCAAGGGGAGAAAAGAAAATCTGAATAGACCTATAGGAAATAAAGAGATGGAATTTATAATCCAAAATCTTCACTGGTCAGTTCTATCAAATTGACCTTGTAGAATTGGTTCAGGAAAGTCACTAAACAAACAAGCAGCAACAATGATGATAACCACAATCACAAAGAGAGCAACAACAAAGTGTGGTTTGGGAAGGTTGTCTAATTTTCAGAGTTGCTACATTATATTATTTGAAATGTAGTGTTAACAAAACAAAAAAATTATAAGACACACAAAGAAACAGGAAAGAATGGTCCCTTCTCAGAGGATAAAAAGCAGTTAATGAAAACTGTCTCTGAGGGGGCTCAAATGTTGCATTTATTAGACAAAGACTTTAAAGAGGAATTAACAGCAAACTTCCACAAACTCTTCTATAAAATAAAAGAGGGAAAAAGACTTCTCAATTCAATCTAAAAGATTGATATCTCAACCAGGCAAAGACATGACAAAAAAAGAAAACTACAAATAAATATCCCTTATGAATATAGACATAAAAATTCTCAACAAAATGCTATCAAACAGAACCCAAAAAGAATTATATGCCATGACCCAGTGGGTTTTATCACACTTTTTAAAGGCCTGAGTTGACAGGCACAATGAAAATATAACTCTTGGGAGGTTGGTTCTGGATCAGATTGAAGGTTAAAGCGCTGAGACAATAAAATCAGGTTGATCTTATGTTAGTAATTCTGATGAAAATGGGGTTGAGTTCCTCAGAGCATTCCTGACCTATTTAAGCTTCTCAACCGGGAAGCCTCTCAGCTAAGTGAAATCCAGGGTTCACAATTGAGGAAAAACACAAAAGCCAATGGAAGTGGTACAAATAGGTTAGTGATCAAAAGCAGGGTTGTTCTTTATCTACCAGCTCTATGATCTTGAGCAAGAAACTTACTAGTACACTCTCAAGTCCTCGGTTGCCCTTTCTGTAAAACGAAGACAACAAAAGTATTTACTTTGTAGGGTTGTTGTGATAATTAAATGAGATGTAAAAGGTTGTTCTGCAATTCTAGGCACATGGAAAGGATTTGATGGATGCTGGCTGCTACTGGCTGCCCTTGAAGATTTGGTAACTACCAGTATTCTGCAAAGGGAAGGGACAGCGTGAGCATGCTAATGTCAGTCTTCCCTACCTTGTAAGTCTGGTGATCTTTAATGGGAGCGAATGGGCCTCAGCTCTCCACAGAAATGACACTTGAGCTCCAGTTACTACCTACCACTTCCTCTGCCACCTCCCTGTCAATCATTCTAGGGGCTGGTTGTGGTTCCCCAGTGCTCCCACCATCCTACAAGGAAGCACAGGCTTGCATCAGCCACCACCATGTCACCAATGGCAATCTCTCCAGAACCTGTTGTGCAAGCTTTGGAGAGTAGATTATTACATTGTTTCTTCTTACATACAATGAGAAATTATACCACAGGGGAACCAAGAGTCTTGACAAAGGTCTCAGTGTGGTCGTTCCAATCCACCCTGCTTCCCATTCAAAAGAGATAAAAATCTGTTCAATTTTGAGTCAGACCTGGCCATCCTGAACTAGACAAAGTGCTTCTCATCTCTCCGTGCCTTATTATCCTCAACATTGAAAAGGCTGCTGTGAGAATTAAATGTTTAAGATAAAGTGTCCACCACAGGGTTTGCAGTGTGGTCCTCCTAAAATGCTTACCTTTCTTGTAATTTTTTAAAAGTATGTATTATTTGTATTGTTTTTCTTTAAAAACACAGCTATAAGTATGTAGCTTTTTTTCACACAAATGGTTACACTCTTCCAAATTTCAGGATTTCTGATGGGAGGAAAAAAGAGGGCATTACAGAGCAAAAGGCAACTTTGCTGAGAAACATAAACTGGAGCATTACTAATTATAACAAAAACATGAGGAAAACTCCGGAGACATTGTGAAGAAAGACAGCCTCAGGAATCTCATCCCTCTGGAAAGCAAGGGAGTGATTCAAAAGTAGCAATAAAAATGCAAAAGCATTTAGTAACCTTTGAAGTCCCAGTCCAAAGGTATCGCTGAGCCAGGAGGTGGCCGGTCTATTCTTGGAACGAACACTGGATTCCTGACCCTGTCTCCAGGACAACTGGAATTCTCATTTTTCTGCAGGAGCTTTGGGGCAGTCAAACCTGTAAACTTATTTTTAAATAATTACTGAGTCTATTACAGAGAATTTTACATTTGTTAGACAGCACAGCCCACATGTGTTCTTGGGATAGCACGGTACACTGTGATTATCTGGCTTCTAAAGAACTCATACAGCCCTACCCCATTTGGCTCAGTGGATAGAGAGTTGGCCTGCGAACTGAAAGGCCCCGCATTTGATTCTGGTCAAGGGCACACGCCTGGCTTGTGGGCTCGATCCCCAGTGGGGGACTTGTAGGAGGCAGCCGATCCATGATTCTCTCTCATCACGGATGTTTCTCTCTCTCTCTCCCCTCTTCCTTCCTCTCTGAAATCAATAAAAATATATATATTTTTTAAAAAGAACTTTTATTATGTCCCACCCAGCACGATGATTTAAGCTTTCTGAAACCTCCCTGTCTGTACTGGGGGAAAGCCTAGAAACAGTGCTGTCAAATATGTTATGTTCTTTTAAACATTGGAAGCATATTGCTGAAGAATTGGCAACCTCGAGCTTCCCCTTCAGCAGGCAACTGGTGGAAACTACCTTGTTTTGTTCATTACGTGCTTGCTGATACCCTCAGAGAAAAATGCTTACACCTTTTTTTAAGTCCTTGTTAAAAACTACAAAAACTGGATGTTTTTTGAATGACTTTTTGAATAGAGAAAAGAAGAAGAAAAACTGCCAAACAGAACTTTGTCTGAAAAGAAACACATCTCATTGTTCGCACAGGGAGAACTCCTGCCTCGCTTTGTCGTACATCTGTTTCTACTTTCATGAAGAAGGACCCTCCTTGGGTCAGAATCACTCTTGCTCGCTACACGGACGGGCACTGTAACAGAGACTCCTCACGTAGCCCTGAACAAGTTTTTCCATGGCCACAGAGCCAACAGCCTCATCAGAAGCAGATCTCTGAAACGTGGCTTTTTTTTTTTAATTTTGGTAAAAAAATTGGAACATCATGGAGAGTACTTCTCTGCCACTCAGAAGAGGGAAATCTTTAAAAGTACGTGGAATTATGAGCAGAAACACTCGCTTAGCAACTTTCAAATATGCAATACAGTTTTAACTATAGTCACTATGTTGTACATGACATCCTCACAACTTAGTTTACAACTGCAAGTTTGTACCTTTTGACCCCCTCATTTTGCCCAACCCCCCACCCTGCTCCCCTCTGGCAAGCCACCAACTCTTCTCTGCATTTGTGGGCTTGGTTTGTTGTTGTTTGCTTTTTGAGAGTCCACATATAAGTGAGATCATACAATATTTTTATTTCTCTGCCTGACTTATTTCACTTAGCATAATGCCCTCAAGTTTCATTCATGTTATAAAGTTGCAAATGGCAAGACTCCATTCTTCTTATGAAGGTACAATATTCCATTCACACTTAACATTGTTTCCATATAGTGGCTATTGTCAATAATACTGCAATGAATATGGGGGTGCATATATCTTTTTGAATTCATGTTCTCATTTTCTTTGGATAAATCCCACAGAAGTGGAATTGCTGGGTCATATGATAATTCCACTTTTTAAATTTTTTCAGGACCCTTCAGGCTATTTCCACAGTGGCTGTACCAATTTACATTCCCACCCATAGAACACAAGACTTTTCTTTTCTTCACATTCTCACCAACACTTGTTATTTCTTGTCTTTTTTGATGACAGCCATTCCCACAGGTGTAAAGTGATATCTCATGGTGGTTTTGATTTGCATTTCCCTGATGATTTCTGATGTTGAACATCTTTCCATGTGCCCGTTGTTCATCTGTAGAGCTCCGATGGGAAAATGTCTGTTCAGGTCCTCCGCCCATTTTTTAATTAAATTGTTTGGGTTTTTTGCTACTGAGTTTTATGAGCATTTTTAATTACAATTGAAATATCATATTTTATCACATTTGCATAGACTTTTTATACAGAAATCCAAATTCTTGCCATGCTGCAAGTTCACAATTTTGTACTGTGTAATAACTACATGTATCAGTACAGAATGAAACACAGAATTATGTTTAAAATCAAGGTAAATCCATATATTTTCCAGTTTTTTGCATATTTTGAAATTTAAAAGACATTTAATACAAAAATCCCCAAATTTAGAAAATATATATTTGGCAAAATATAAATATCATTAAAAAATGATCATAGCCCTGGCCAGTGTGGCTCAGTGGGTTGGAGCATTGTCCTGTGCACCAAAAGGTTGCTGGTCCGATTCCCAATAGACTCCTGGTCTGGGCACATACCCAGGTTGCAGGTTTGATGCCTGGTTGGGGCAAGTGCGGAAGGCAACAGATCAGTTTCTCTGTCACATAGATGTTTCTCTCTCTCTCCCTCTCCTTTACTCTCTCTCGAAAATCAATAAAATAAAAAATATTAAAAATGAGCATGTTACTAAAGAAAAGATTTGTTTGTGGCCCTGGCCATACAGCTCAGTTGGTTAAAGTGTCCTCCAGATTAACCAAGGTTGTGGGTTTAATCCCTGGTCAGAGTCAACCAATAAATGCGTAAATAAGTAGAACAATAACAATCTCTCTCTCTCTCTCTCTCTCTCTCTCTCTCTCTCTCTCTCTTTCTCTCTCTCTCTTTCTTCTCTATCCTCTCTTTCTCTACGAAAAATTAAAAACCAAAACAAACAAAAAAAAACAGAAAAAGAAAAGGTTCATTCACACTTTCTGCCATTCTCTGGAATCTAGACATTTTGTCCGTGAAAGGCCCTGGCCTCCAGACAAACTTCTTATCAATTCTTTGGCGGCTTCTTATCAACCCAAACACAAATTTCCTTCTTGATCTTTAAACTCAGCTAGTGGAAAAAAAAAGAAAGAAAGAAAGAAATTATTGCTTTTAAAAACAGTTTAAGTCACATAACATTTATAATTTCATTCACAGACATTCTGGCTAAAAATCAGCAGGTACATGAAATCAAAATGATCCATCCATGGTTTCCATCCCACAGCAGCTCAATGTGGCCTGGGTGGCATCCGGAGCAAACCAACAGGAGGGCAGCTGGATGAGGCCAAGTCCTCGGCGTAAGATTCCCCCACCGCTAACCTTCACATCCTCCTCTGCACCTTCCCTCTGCTGCCCAGGATCCTGAGGCTTTGGTCCAAATGTAAGGCTTTCCAGCTGAGAAAGCCTCTATCCTGTCAGGAAAAACAAGTTGGGAAAGGGAAGAATACTTCCTCTTCTGTGGTTTAAAAGCATAAAAAGAAGCTCTCTGTGCCTGTGCCAGCTGGCTAGCCTCGGGCCTTGTCTCTCCAATATCTTCTTCCCTTTGACCCAGGGACAAATCTGAACTCCTTGCATGGGCCCATGGGCCCATAATGAGCCTTCTGATCACCCCTTCAGCATCACATACATGTGCCTATACAGCAGGATCTCAAATAATGTAGCTTTGCTCCATTTCATTTCGTTATAATGTTGATGTGTGTGTGTGAGGGGGGTGGGGGGGAGGTGATGAGAATTGATTCCAGGCCGGGCCACTGTCTGTTGAGTTTGCAGGTTCTCCCCAGGTCTGTGTGGATTTTCTCTGGATACTCAGGTTCCCTCCCACATCCCAAAGGTGAACTGGCATGGCTAAACTGTCCCAGTCTGAGTGAGTGTGAGTGCGGGTGTGAGTGTGAGTGGCCCTGCGATGGGATGGCGGTCTGTACAGGGTGGGTCTCACCTTGAGCCTGAGCTGAGCTGAGCTGCCCAGATAAGCTCCGGCCACTCACAACCCTGAACTGGAATAAGTGGGTTGGGAAAGAATGATCTTACTTGTTTATACAATTTCCCTTGAGTCATACTGGATGAGGGCCCACTCTAATGATTTCATTTTATCTTGATTACCTCTGTAGAGACCCTATTTCCAAATAAGGCCACATTCTGAGGCACCGGATGTTAGGACTTCAACATATCTTGTTGCTAGGACACAGTTCAACCCGTAAACACTTTGGCCTCCTCCACACGGTAAGAGCTTTAAGGACAGGTCTGTCCGGTAACCCATTTTAGCCC
The DNA here is from genome assembly GCF_000147115.1 of Myotis lucifugus. Taxonomy (NCBI): domain Eukaryota; kingdom Metazoa; phylum Chordata; class Mammalia; order Chiroptera; family Vespertilionidae; genus Myotis; species Myotis lucifugus. Next base: position 1,002,794 of record NW_005871200.1, read on the forward strand.
CGGAACCTTACTGACTGTCCCCCAGATGGTAAGTGTTCAACAAATATTTGCTGAATAAACAAACAGGTGACGATCCCAACTTCTTTGGACTTTTCTCACATCAAATAAAATATGAACTGTGTACATACTACAGGCAAAGCACTAAGTGATTTTATTTGTTATTCAATGATGTGAACAATTCTCCCTAATTCTAAAGCATGGGTGCCTGTATACTTGGGAAACAGAAACCAATGTATGTTCGAGACTTTGAAGCAAAATTTAACTTTTAACCCAGCATGTTAAGGGTTTCATGTGAAAGTAAGCACCTTGGAAGTGTTTCTGAAGAGCTAGGATATTAGTATCTAGGGCCCATGGTAAATGGAAACTGCTGAGCAAAAGCAGTGCTTGAGTTGTTCCCTGCTCACCAGAGAACAAGGCTTCCGGAGTCTCCCCTCTGAGAGTCACAGTAGCTCTCAAGTTGACCCTCCACTATACACCGGAGTAAGGACTTACCTAGTTTTCTGTGCACCTTTCTTTTTCTTCCTGGTGGTTGGTGGGATCCAACAGAATCATGTATTTGAATTCTTTGGACTTAGAACCCAGCAACATGGCTCCATCATGTGATGGCAGAAAGAGTCTTAGAAGGTAACAGTGATTATCAAACCTGCCCACTCAGGGGTGACATAGGTCCTCCTGCCTGCAAGAAGCATCACCATCTCACCTGGAGGGAGGGAGACCCAAATTCCATGTCACCTCTGATGAAGCTGGGAGGAGGGCAGGCCTCCACTGTGTGAAGGGGGCAAGGCCTGATTTGCGTGGGAGGGGAGATGCTGCTGCTACTTCTGCTGGGTGGTCGAGTGGCTGTGAGGGAGGCTGCAGACTGAACTTCTGTCTGCCCCAGTGGTGGAGCTGGTGGGTCTGAGCTGAGGTAGCAGAGTGGATGAGTGGGCAAGAGGACCTGTCTCCACACACTCTATACATTCTACATGTCCCCACTAACTCAGACCCAACCCTCTTTATTAGGTCTGGTTTATGAAAGGGGCAGATATACACTGATTTTTCTGCTGTGGCCACAAGGAGACTGTGGCAAGAGTGAGAGAGGATGCCCAGCTTCTTGAGTCTCCTCAGAAATCCCCAGACCAAGAACCGCTCCTGTCAAATATGCTAGAATGGCAAGAGGAAGGGCAGCAAGATATAAACATTGTGAGTGCGCAGAGAACTTGTGTGAAATATTATTACACTAGAGGCCTGGTGCACGAAATTCATGCATGAGGGGGGTCCCTCATCCTGGCCTGCACCCTCTCACAATCCCGGACCCCTCGGGGGATATCCGACTGCCAGTTTAGGCCCGATCCCTGCAGTCGGACATCCCTCTCGCAATCTGGGACCACTGGCTCCTAATCGCTCGCCTGCATGCCTGCCTGATCGCCCCTAACCACTCTGCATACCTGCCTGATTGCCCCTAACTGCTCACCTGCCTGCCTCATCACCCCTAACCGCCTCTGCCTTGGCCCCTGCCACCACAGCTTCGTCCGGAAGGATGTCTGGAATGATGTTCGGAAGGTTGTTTGGCTGTCCGGTCTAATTAGCATATGACGCTTTTATTATTATAGATGTGCCCTGACCAGTGTGGCTCAGTTGGTTGGAGCATCGTCCCCTACACCAAAAGGCGGTGGGTTCACTTCCCAGTCAGGGCACGTACCCAGGTTACAGGCTCGATCACCAGTTTGGTCATGTGAGAGGCAACCAATCAATGTCTCTTTCTCCAATCAATTAAGAAAAAGGAAATAAAGAAAGAAATATAGTTACATGTATAAAAGAGGGGGAACCTGTTCAACTGTGAAATCTTGAACAATTAATTTAACATGTGGAACCTCAGTTTTATTACAATAAAAGGGGACTAATAACTTCTATCCCTTTACACTTTTGTGAGGACTTAATAATTTAACAAGAGTGTTGGAATTCAGTTGTATTCAAAATATGCCTTCCACCTACACGTTGAATGTTCTTGGATAAATTATTTAGCCAGGTTAAATAACATGTTAAGTGTTCTCATCAGTAAAAGAAAAATACACGGTGAACTGTGTAACCCAAGCATGGCAGGATGCCTATGGGCAATTACACTGAGTGGCCAGATTATTATGACCACCCCATCAGTACAATGAAAATGAAGTGAATTAGTTATGCAAATAATAATAATAATAATAAAACCTTGAGAGTATTTGCTTAGGAAGTTTTCAATATTCAATATTTTTGGAAGTGTCAATGAAATACTGATGGGGTGGTCATAATAATCTGGCCACTCAGTGTAGATTTCTCCTGTTTTCACCTCAAAACAGGTCTCAGATTTTTAATTCAGTTTACCTAAATAAGTGTGTGTGTTTTTAAAGCCTCATGACATCAGATTTGGCAATGATTTACCAGATATGACACTAAACCACCAGATATGACACTAAACCATGGGCAAAAAAAGATAAAAATAGATAAATTGCACTTCATCAAAATATAAAAAAGTTTGGGTGCACTCTCCCTCTTGGGAACACGCCTGGCCTTCCCTCCCTTTGCCTTTCTCTCTCTAAGCTCCAAGGGTTCTTCTTTTGCTTCTGTAACAAATTAAAAAGATAGTTGTACACCAGGTTCAAGTAGCATTATTTACAATAGCCAAAAGGTGGAATCAACCAATGTCTATCAATGAATGAATGAACAGGCAAGATATGATATATACATACAAAGGAATGTTATTTAGCCTTAAAAAGGAAGGAAATTCTGCTCTGGCCAAGGTTTCAGGTTCAACCCCAGTCAGGGCATATACAAGAATCAACCAATGAATATATAAATAAGTAGAACAACAAATCCGTGCCTCTCTCTTTCTCTAGTGCGAGCTCACGCTCTCTCCCTCTCACACTTTCTCTCTCTCTCTCCTTCTCCCTCTCCCTCTCCCTCTCCCTCTCCCTCTCCCTCTCCCTCTTTTTCTCTCTTTCCACCCTTCCCACCATCCCTCCCTTCTACTGATATATCAGCCCTAACCGGTTTTGCTCAGTGGATAGAGCATTGGCCTGGGGACTGAAGGGTCCCAGGTTCAATTCTGGTCAAGGGCATGTACCTTGGCTGAGGGCACATCCCCACTGGGGAGTGTGCAGGAGGCGGCTGACCGATGTTTCTCGCTCATCGATGCTTCTAACTCTCCATTGCTCTCCCTTCCTCTCTGTATATATCAATCAATAAAGAAAAATTTTTAAAAGACTGCTGTTTGAATTAAATAAATAAAAAGTAGGAACTTCTGACATGATACAATGTGAATGAATCTTGAGGACATTATGCAAAGTGAAGTAAGTCAGTTGCAACAGACAAATATTGTATGAGAAGCCTAAAGTACTCAAATTCATAGAGACAGAGTACAGTGGTGGTTGCCAAGGTCTGAGGGAAAGGGAGAATGGGGAGTTATTGTTTAATGGCTACAGAGTTTCAGTCTGGGAAGATAAAAGAGTTCTGGAGATGGATGGTGGTGATGGTTGTAACACAATGTGAATAAACTTAACACTACCAAGTTGTCCACTTAAAAATGGTTGAAGTAGTAAATCTTATGTATATTTCATCCTAAAATGCTTTTTAAAAAATGCTTGATGCATTTGGACACGTGTAAGGACTACATCTGCTGTTCTGTAAAGCATACACGATGGGACACCTAGCAGGGACGCCACGCTAATTCCCTTCTTCCCTTCCCAAAGTGGCTACATTATTTTCTAATTATGGCTGCTATTCAATATTATGTTAATGTACAACATAGTGATAGTCACTTACATACCCTGTGAAGTGATCACCACGATGGGGCTAGCACACGTCTGACACTCTACAGAGTTATTACACTATTATTGACGATACTCCCTATGCTGTACTGATTTTATAACTGGCAGTTTGCACTTCTCCATCCCCTTCACCTTTTCCACCCACCCACCCCAATCCGGCAACCCAAGCGGGTAGATTACTGATTGCACAAAGAAATCAATCTGTTCAACAGAGGGAAATACTGCCATTTTTAATTCTATTAGAATGAGGACTACTTTATTGTAGGCATTCCTATTACCTTCCGTGCCAAAAGCGTTGGCTTAAAACGCGCGTTCCCCATCCTTAACACATTAAACCCTCAAAAATAGGACAGACAGAGAAAGAATGCCTACAAAAGCAACAAAAGGCGCCATCCCTCCCTCACTGCTGCTCATTTCACTGCTCAGGGTTTGTTTTAGCTGCCAATAGCTGTCTACGCACCGTTGCAGTTGTATCATTGCGGTTTTAATCACAAATAACCCCGGGCTGGATTCGAATGATTCCTTAGCTTCTGAGGTTCTACGTCTGAACAACGTAGCCTCAGTGAGTTCTCACGACGACTGGAAAGAGAGCGCTGGTTGTCCCAGAATGCGTTGTTTGTTCCCACCGCCCCCAAAGCAAAGCGCTTCTCTCTGCTGCGCTCGCTCCCTCTTTGCTCTTCTCCCCCCACTCCCCACGTCGCCGTCTTTCTTGGCACCTCCTTTCTTCACCCTCTTTCCCTTCTTCCAGGGACCAGCTCGCACAGCCACAAGTCCAACACGAACCGTGCGATTTCTCTTTAGAAAAACTCGTGCCTCACAGGAGGCGAGATCAGCGAGGACGCGGTCGCAGGATGGACGCTCCCACTCCACCAGCAGCGGGGACTGCGCGCCCGGGCTCTCGGGTGGGGCCGGGATCGCGGCCGTGGATCGCTCCTCGCCCGGAACAGCCTCCCACTGTTACTGCGGGAGCGGGTG
>NW_005871200.1:1007934-1030676 GCF_000147115.1 Myotis lucifugus
GGGCCCTGCACCAGGAACTCACGCGCTGATGCGCGCTGCTGTGGCAGCGGCCGGCGCTAGACGCTCACCATCCTGCACACCATCGACGTGACAGCCGGCTGGAGCAGACCAGCGAGGACTCCAGCAAAGTGCATGCACCCCAGCCGCTGCGTGGGCGGCGTGGCCCGGCTCTACACCCAGGTGCAGCGGCTGCGCAGAGCCGAGCCCCACGTGCTGCTGCTCGACGCCGGCGACCAGTACCAGGGCACCATCTGGTTCACCGTGTACAAGGGAGCGGAGGTGGCGCACTTCATGAACGCCCTGGGCTACGATGCCATGGTAAGCGGGTGGCCCCGGAGCCCCGGTCGGAGTGGGAACCGAGAGGGAAGCCGGGGTGGAGGAGGAGCCCATGGCCTGGCACCGGGTGGCCAGCCAGCGCCTGGGAGCGAGGTAGGGAGAAAGGCCAGCGTGCCAAGTAGATACAGACGCAGAAGTCTCTTGGATGATGCATCTAAACGTGTTGAAGCTGGGGCTCCCACCATGAGATGTGGGTAGTTAGGGGAGCAGGAACCAGCCCTGCCTATCAGAGGGATAAGCTGGGGCACGTCGGAGTTGGGCAGCTCTCAAGTAGACCTGTCACGCCTCGCGCTCACTTGCTGCTCCCGCTGTCTTAGCATGCTTTATCTCGGTTTTACTGGAAGGAAAACTCGAGGTCAAAGTCCTTGGGTACATGATCCAGGGCACCAGCTCCAAAAGAGGAGACCTGTTATGTATGGATTCCAGAGCCCTTTGACCCCAACTTGGCCTTGATGAAGTTCCCAGCCTCCGGTTAGGTGCTCTGCTCAGCTACCTTAAGTGTTGCAAGCGATTTACTGTCTCCGTGCCTCCGTTCTGGCAGCTAGAAAGTGGGGGTGAGAACTCTATGTACCTCGCAGAATTGCCTGGCACGAAGTGCATGCAGCTTCTATACATGTTAGTTCTTCTTCTTACCAGACACTGCTGTGTAAATCTAAGAAAAGAAAGAAATTTCCACAGAGGACCAGAATGCTGAAAACGCTGGGGTTTCAGAGGACTTCAATAAAACCAGTTTGGCAGCTGAGATTTAGGAAGCATCCAGCTTAAGAGACGAGGGACTCCTAGAACACGTGCAAGAGTTTAAGTCCAAGCTCCCAAGTACTCTGTTAAAGATGCTGCCTTATTTGTTGGACTGAATTTTGGAGAAGGAGCAGAGAGGGTTACACAGGAATGAATAAGTATAACCAGTTTGCGTGTTTAAGCAAACCCCTCCCCCAAGTTTAACCCTGTGTGCTATCCTTGAGGAAGGAAGTCTGTGGAGAAACTGGGAACCAGAACTTAGGAGCGTCAGAAGAGAAAGAACAGAGCAAGGGTCCAGGGCAATCTGTGAAGTCCTGGCTGGGGAAGGGAAGGAGAGGTGTGGGCGAGTCTGGGGAACAGAGGCCTAACAAGACACTTTGTATGAGAAGAGCACAGAGGTTGGCAAAGCACAATGCTGGATTTTTTCCTGGAAACTTGGAAAAAGGAGGACAGGAAAAGGTGATAAGAGAGTGCAGTTGTTTCGTTTTCTTCAACAAGAAAGCTCGTTTTAGAGAGAGGAGAGGAGGGCAGATGGCTGGGTTTAAGGTTATCAGAACCTCTCAAAGCAGCAGCAATTGAAAGGGATCCCCAAGCCCCAGAGTTTATGGGGTGCTCAGCAGAAGAATGGTGGGTCCCAAGAACTCTGTGTGGCTTCACAGCCGGACCTGCCTGATGCTTAGTACACAGTAATGGCCAGATAAATATTTATCTAATTGAATTGTTATTAGCCTACTTCTCCGTTTCCCCTCCAGAAGGGTAGAATAAACCTTACATGAGTTTGTTTTGATTTCACATATAAACCACAACTTTGTAAACTTTTCTTTCTGTGACACCCTTTTCTCCACAGTTGTGTAAACTCCTTTGGGGTGGTTGGGGTGGGGGGGCGGGGAAGAATTCCTAGTTTTCTCTGATAATACTGTTTTCCTCTTTAAGTCACTGAGCTCCTGGTGTTAACCATCTTATCAAGTGTTTATGACAGGACTCTGGGCGAGGCGGGGGCCGTCTGCAAGTTCCAACCCATCACCACCAGGAATGCTTTGAATGCTTTTTAGAATGTTGGATGGAATTATTTTCTTTTAAGTTTCACTCAGAGTGACTGGACTGGGGCTTGAGGCTACGTACATAGTTGGCAGGGGGTGAAGCGGGTGAGGAGCTCCAAGGGGCTGGCTGAAAGCCACCTTCCTGATGGCATCTCATCAGGACTTTGTGCAATTCTGGGGTTTGACGAGCATAATTTTTTGACCTGCATCAAATCCTAGTTCTTGTAATGCTTTAGCATGTGGCCAAACACTGCCATGTTGTTGTTTTGCAGAGATTTTTCCCTGTCCTTTTGTTTATACTACTCTCAGGGAATTTATTGATGTTCCGCTATAAAGGTTTCCCTGCCCGCCTGCCCGCCTGCCCACCGCCCACTTCTTGAATCTCAGGAAACTGGAGATTCCAATCAGAGTGGAAAACAGTGTGGAGGGACAATCTCCAGTTCTCTAAAAGCCGGACCTGGTTAGAGGAGCCACAAATAAGGACTCAGGGGTGTGGGTGGCAAAGAGGAAGCTGCTGGAACCCAGCTAAACCCCAGGAGTTCCCTCCAGCAGAGTCTCTGAGGAGGCCTAGACTTCCTAGACCTGCTGCAGCCGGGTGAGAGCTGCTGGAGCAGTTCTGAGAGGCCCACAGGTCCCAGGGTGAGACTGCAGACCTCACGGACAGCTGCTGGCAGACAGCTCTAGAGGGAGGACAACAGAGCAGGGGAAGGCCTGGTGTCCCTGGGCAGCAGGAGGACAACGAGGATGCACTCACTCCCACTGTGAGGGAGGCCAGGTTACTTTCTCGGGCCTCATGTTCCCTAACTGTAAAGCAGGAGGGCTAACCCCACCCTGCACTGAACAATGCAAGTGATGAGTGATTTGAACCTCCCCAGTGCTCCACAGAGGTTCATTCCATGGGTTCTAAAAGAAAAAAAAAAGGTTGAGAGGAAGGGAAGGCTTGGGTGTTACAGCCATCTCTTTATCTGATTCTGACCACCTGGCGCAGTCTACCTCCCTCTTCCATCCCTTCCACCATCTTTTCTAAGCCCCATTGTCTAAACTATCCTTAATGTTTACTCATTGAGCAGACTTATGAAATCCTCCCCGCCACCCAAGCACAAAGCCAAACGAATTCATCTCTACAAGTGAGAGTCTCACCATCGGGGTGGGTGGGCTGTGAGGAAGGGCAGCCTCCTCTCTAGCTGCCCTTGCTTCCGAGGCCTGGCCCCTGAGCCCACTTTCTGCCCCAAAGACTGCGGCCTTAGCCTTAGCGAATTGCTCCAAGGAGCCTGAGCCAGCAGCTGGGGTGGGGACCATCGCCCCTGTCTTTAACTCGCCCAGGGGACCACTAGCCAGGTACCCATGTCACGCTTAGGCAACCATTCTAATGTGTGAGATGTTTATGTTTTGTTCCTGTGTGTACTTGCAGAACCTTTTTTATTTGAGGTGCTTGTTTTTAAATTATGTTACTCAGCTCATTCTGGTCCTTACTTTTGTCCTAAACTGGTTGTATGACCTGTCCCTGTCATTTTGAGTCTACCGTGCACATACATATAACTGTGCATCATGCCCCACAGAGATCTCCAGAGACTTTACCATCCTCCCCCCGCCCCCTACGCCCCAGTGATGGATCCACAGAGATCACGAAAATTATGCTGTAATTCCACAAGCATGCTACTCCTAATAGCCTCCGGCCAGTCCCGCTGGGAGCATTTCTTTGGGCAGGATTGCTGACCACAGGCACGTATATGTTGACTTTGACTAAGGCTGCCACATTGCTTCCTGAGTGGCTGGAGCCCCCTCCCCCTCCCCCTCTTCCCCACGAAGATGTGAAGCCCTATCCTTACCCATACCTTGTAGCATTGTCCCGCTTTCCAGCAGGTGTCAGGTGACATGGTTGCTTGATCTTGTATTTTTCTAATAAATAGTGAGTTTGATATATTTGTTGACTTTTGGGGAGGCTTCCTCTTTCCTAATTGCATGTTCACATTATTTGCTCTTTTTTAAAATTGGGTTTGCTTTATTTTTCTTGATTTCTAGAAGTTCTAGGTATTGATCTGTGATCAACTTTAACCATTTGTATGCCATACGCATCTATAGACGCAAGTGGTGGACCTTTTTTAATTAAATTCAAATTATTGTGGCAGTTAACTGGTTAAACTTTGAAAATATTTTTTATTATGTTATGTCCATTAACTTTGTCTATAGTGTCTTTAATTGAACAGAAATTCTTTATTTGGTATAATCAAATTAATCTTTCCTTTTGCCTTGCAGTTTGTACTTTTGAAAGTTAACATGACTTTATCATTTGAAGCTTATCGTCCCCAGTACTTATCACCAGAAATTCAGAGCTCAAATTAGATTATTATCTCTCTGCCTTTTGAAGATAATAATCTATAATCTGGGGGGTATGGCATCACATCTCTGAGTCACTAGTTCCTTATCCTATATAATAAAAGGCTAATATGCAAATTGTCCCCTGGAGTTAGACCAGGGGGTGGGGCCAGCTGGCCAACCTTCCACGTCCCCTCTCCCCGCTGGCCCGATTGGCTGCAGTAGGGGTGGGCCGGCCAGACCCCACCAGTGCATGAATTCATGCACCAGTCCTCTAGTCATATAATAAAAGGCTAATATGCAAATCGACCGAACAGCAGAACAACCAGTCACTATGATGCACACTGGCCACCAGGGGACAGATGCTCAATGCAGAAGCTGCCCCCTGGTGGTCAGTGTGCTCCCACAGGGGGAGCACTGCTCAGCCAGAAGCCAGGCTCACAGCTGACGAGCACAGCGGCAGTGGCAGGAGCCTCTCCTGCCTCTGCAGCAGTGCTAAGGACCCCTCTGGGAATGTCCCCCAGGGAGCGGGCCTAAGCCAGCAGTCGGACATCCCCCGAAGAGTCCCAGACTGCGAGAGGACACAGATCAGGCTGAGGGACCACCCCCCCCCCCAGTGCACAAATGTCATGCACCAGGCCTCTAGTTCTATATAATAAAAGCCCAATATGCTAATTGTCCGGTTGACCAGTCGGCCATTCAACCAATCAAAGCATAATATGCTAATGATATGCTAAGGCCACTCAACCACTCGCTATGACGTGCAGTGACCACCAGGGAGCAGAGAGTGGACCGGTCAACCAGTCGCTATGACGTGCACTGACCATCAGGGGGCAGACGCTCTGATCAATAGGTTAGCTTGCTGCTGGGGTCCAGCTGATCAGGACTGAGCAAGATGGGCCAGACACGCCCTGGAGCCCTCCTGCGGTCCCTCCCCAGCTGGCCAACCTCCCATGTCCCTCCCCAGCCTCGATTGTGCACAAGGGGGGTCCCTCGGCCTGGTCTATACCTTCTCACAATCCGGGACCCCTCAGGGGATGTCAGAGAGCCAGTTTCAGCCCAATCCCACAGGCCAGGCCAAGGAACCCCACTGGTGCACGAATTCATGCATCAGGCTTCTAGTATGTAAAATAAAAGATTTGAACCAGCTCATCTCTGAGGTTCCTCACATCTCTAAACAAATAGTGTCCTAAGAAATGTCTTGATTCAGTTAAAGGGTAGGAGGATGAGACAAAGGTGCAAAGGCAGGAATCTGCAAGGTGGGCCAGCCTGGACCATGGCGAGTGCCAGCAATCATGGGAGGTAAGGTACACAGCTTACAGGCATCTTGAAAATTTTGGGGTCACCTCTATTGTCAGGGGAGCCACTGGAGGTTTCTGAGGAGAGCCTGACAGTGGTCTAATAAAAAAGAAATATTTGCCGAAACCGGTTTGGCTCAGTGGATAGAGCGTCGGCCTGCGGACTGAAAGGTCCCAGGTTCGATTCCGGTCAGGGGCATGTACCTGGGTTGCGGGCACATCCCCAGTAGGAGATGTGCGGGACGCAGCTGATCGATGTTTCTCTCTCATCGATGTTTCTGGCTCTCTATCTCTCTCCCTTCCTCTCTGTAAAAAATCAATAAAATATATTTAAAAAAAAAAGAAATATTTGGTCTTTATCCTGTTTCTGAGAATGTCTTGTATATGCTAATAAGATGACTGATGGCTGGGGACTCTTAGTTTCAGAATGAGGGCTGGTGGCCAGAAAGACCAATCCATGGTTAGAGGTTTGGAATTTTCAGCTTCCCTTCAACCTCCTGGGTTGAGAGAGGGACCAGAGATTGAGCTAGCCACCAAGAGCCAACGATTTAATCAATTGTGCCTTTGTAATGAAACTTCCATTAAAAACCCCTAAGTGATGGAGTTCAAAGAGCTGCTGGGCCAGTGAACACGAGGTGCTGGAAGGATGGTATGCCCAGAGAGGGCATGGAAACCCACACACCCCTCTTCCTCCCACCATACCTTGCCCCATGCATGTCTCCCATTTGGCTGTTCCTGAGTTGGATCCTCTATAATACACCAGTAATAGTAACTAAAGCACTCTCCTGAGTTTAATGAGTCATTCTAGTGAACTGTCAAACCTGTGGAGGTTTGATAGCTGATTGGTCAGTAGCACAGGTGGCCCAGGACAGTCAACGAGCATCTGAAGTGGGGGCAGTCTTGTAGGCCTGAGCCCCTACCTTGTGGGATCTGATACCCACACCAGTGGTTGAATTGTCAAACACCCAGTTGGTGTCTGCAGGGAATTGGTTAATGTGAGAAAAACCTCTCAGCGACATAGAAGAATCAGAGTTTGGGAAGATGAGCAGAAATGGATGGAAGGAGAAGATGCCACAGAAGAGGCTGGGAGAAGAGGCAGGGCAGTAGTGTAGGTGTGAGATGCTGAGAACTGTTTTCTGGAGATGGGGAAAGAAAGGCTGAATTGAGGGGAGCCAGCCTCAATAGGCCGGCAGCATGGCCTGTGGCTAAAAGGATAAATTCCCCTGGTGATTCTGTCTAGAATCAAGTCCTCTCTCTGCCACTTAGAATCTATGGACTATGAGCAGGTCATTTAATCTCATGAACCCTCCCTTTCCACATGTGAAAGGTGGGTATGATGATAGTCATCATCCCAGAGGTTTAAAGGAGATGATGACACATGTTAAGTGCTTTGCACCTTGCCGGCCCACAGTAAGGGATCATGAAGTGCTGACCATGCTCACCTTCTCTTGGCAGGAGTGGCTCAGGAGAGGGTGTAATCAAGAGATGACTAAGAGGGTTCAAGCCAGGGGCAACGGGAGAGTCAGCAGACTTTGACACTACTGCACAGGGGCACGGATTCTTCTACTTAAGCTTACCCCCTGACAGCTAATGCCTGCTATTTGCAGCACAGAGATGCGATCTGAAGGCTTTTCCTGGGCTTACTGGACATGATTGGACACCTGTGTGGCTGTGACAGAGAGGGGCAGTGGAAAAGGATTTGAACACCCAGGTTTGCAGCGGCCTCTTCCAACTCATTAGTTGTGTGAGTTTGGGCAGTGGATTCCTCGTCTATAAGATGAAGGAACTGGAGAAGGTGGTCTGTTGCATATCATTCCTCAGCATCTCAGCCCCTGCCCAGCCCTCTGTCTTGCTTCTAATCTGCCAACATAACGTGGGACTCAATTTGACACCCAGGTCTAAGTTTGCTTGACAACTCTCTTATTTCTCCCTCACGGTTACTTTCATGGCAGCTGTTTCCTTGTGGAGAGGTGGTTTGGGTCTTCTACCATTGTTTCCAGATAAAGAGGGTCCCGGATATTGAATGGAGTGTTACTCTATTGGTAATAGAAAATGATGGCCTAAGGCAGTGGTCGGCAAACTCATTAGTCAACAGAACCAAATATCAACAGTACAACGATTGAAATTTCTTTTGAAAGCCAAATTTTTTAAACTTAAACTATATAGGTAAGTACACTGTTATTCACTTAATTAGGGTACTCCTAAGCTGGCCTTTGCTAAAAACGTCCTCAATCTGATTGAGGTACGTTCGCTGAGGTCGACCCCTTCCAACTCTCCCATCCACACTCGTCTTGTACACTTGTTTCAGATAGACGAGTGTGGATGGGAGAGTTGGAAGGGGTCAACCTCAGCGAACGTACCTCAAAACAATGTACCTCCCCCTCGCTGCGTATCCCGCGGCCCGCCTGAGCCGCGTCTCCCATCGCCCGACGGACCGACACCCCCCACTTCTTCTAATGCCACTTCTTCAAAATAGACTTTCACAGGCCAAAAACCGACTTCTGCGCATGGGCCACGAAGTTTCAATCGCACTGTACGTGCGCACCCACACGTGGTATTTTGTGGAAGAGCCACACTCAAGGGGCCAAAGAGCTGCATGTGACTCTCGAGCCGCAGTTTGCCAACCACTGGCCTAAGGAATAGAAGGAGGATGAGCCTAGGTCCCAGCCTGTTGTCCTTGCTGCTCATTTATTCATTCAGTCTGCAAATATTCACTAAGCACGACTTGTGCCAGGCTCAGGGCTAAGTACTAAGAACAATGAACGAGACCTGCTAGGGTGAAACTTACTGTTCAGTACGTGGAGGGGGCAGTGCCCACCTTTACCAAATAGAGGCTGGGTAGGGCCTGTGAAGGATGGGGGATAAGCAAAGCAAAGCGAAACTGACGGAAGCTCTGACACCTGTGCACAGGGATTGTGACAGTGAGCGTTTCCCCTCCTCCCCAGAAAACTAATCCCTACAGTCAAGAGAAGCCACCTTAGAGTCAAGTGCTTGCAAATAAAATTCTTACAAAGGAATGTGATATTCTCATATCAAGGAAACTCTCAGAGTTACTTTCAGTAACAAAGCCGGGTTTAAGGAAGAACCGATTAGCAATGTTAGCTTGGGAAGCCTGAAAGCAGTGGTATTTTTTTAAAGGCAACGAAGGTTGGTAGTGTTTCTAAAGCTCAGGCCTCAGGAGTTGCAAGTGTCTGGGGGTTGTGGGTGCCCAAGCCTCAGTGACGTGATGCTGCATGTGTGGTCTCGGCCCTTCGGCTTCCTCTGTTCCATTCTGAGTTCCATACCAGGGCTGGGCTGGGCGGGATTGACCTCAAGAAAGCGAGGCAGCCCCGGCCAGGTGGTTCCGTTGGCTGGAGCACCGTCCCATCCACCAAAAAGGTTGCGGGTTTGATCCTTGGTTGGGGCACAGAATGGAGACAACTGATAGATGTCTCTCTCTCTCTCTCCCTTCCTGTCTCTCTAAAACAAAAAAAATCAATAAAAACATATCCTTGGGTGAGGATTTAAAAAAGGGAAAGCAACGGCAACTTCTTAGCTTGTCCTTGTTGTAGCATCTGTGTTTGCTTAAATGGAAATGGGAAAGCTAAACAAATCACAAACCAAATTGGCAGCTTTCCGTACTTCGCTCACCAGTTCAGCTGTGTAAATCCCTTCCTCTGTTTTCCTCAACCGCATGACTAGAATTTGAAAATTCTCTTGACACTTCTCTTCCCTCACTTGAGGAATTACTTCTACTAGTATGCCATACATAATACAAACAGCTGGAGCCCTCTAGCCCCTTCGAGGTGTAGTTAAACCTGCCTGAACCTCAGTGAGCTGAACAGGTAATTCTAAATATAACATTGACATGCATATTTTGCAGGTTATGGAGAGTTTGTAAAATTTTCCATCTGATATGGGAAATGGGAAATGTTATCTATTCAGTACTTACTTGTTTATTCATTCAACAAACATTGAAGTGCAGATGAGCTGGGCAGAGCCCCTCCATTATTTCTGCCGTTCCATCAGAAGCCACATTCACCTGCCAGGGCCAACGCCCTGGCTTAAGACTGGAGGATGGAACACACCCCAGAACCAAAAGTGGTTTCGATGCCAGAAACGTATCAGCCAAACCAAACATAGTTTGTAATCCTCCCCTCCTGAGGTTATTGTTGAGTCTTCCTGGGTGTTGAGGAACTGAGCCCTGACTCTCAGGTTACAGGGTAGACTGCAACCTCCAGTCCTTAGCGAGTGAGCTGGTGTGGAAATGACTAAATTCCTGTGTTGCAAATTTCCGACAAATGTCTTCTTGACATTATTACAATTGGTGTCTGTGGATTAAACAAATTCTTTTCTTCTGCATCATGCAAATTGCACTGCTCTTAAGTCAATTCTTCTCCATTTGTTTTCCTTCTGACATTGTGTTTAAGCCTCTTGTCTTCACTTGGGGCATTTTTGACTGCCTCGGCACTCGTGTTTTCAGCGCCTCATCTGTTTACGCAGGTGATATCATTTGCCTGTGGGCTTCCCCTGATGGCGCCATGGAGGTGGCGCTCACACTCTGAACCCCTGCGGTCCTTAGCGGGCAGGGTGTGCCTGCATCTTTGCCGGGCTGTCTCACACATGTCCCCACGTGTTGGAGGGATGCATGGATGGATGGATAGATGTGCTATGTCTTACTCTATCCCTGCCTGCCCTGTCAGCTTCCTGAGAGCAGGGACTGTGGCCTCGTACTTGGTACTCTCGGACCCTGGAAGAAATGAATTATTGAATGATACCTATCCCTTCCCAGTGTTTACATCAGCAGCAGTTCTGCAGAGTGGTTAAGGCCCTGGATGCTGAAACCTCACTACCCTTGTTCACTTCCTTGCTCTGCGCCATGCTAGTGGTGTGAGCCCTATGCCTCAGTTTCCCCATCTCTAAAAAGAACAAATAGTCTGGCCGGTGTGGCTCAGTGGTTGAGCGTCGACCTATGAACCAGGAGGTCACGGTTTGATTCCTGGTCAGGGCACATGCCTGGGTTGCGGGCTCGATCCCCAGTGTGGGGTGTGCGGGAGGCAGCTGATAAATGATTCTCTGTCATCACTGATGTTTCTATTTCTCTCTCTCTCCTTCTCCCCCTATCACTCTAAAATCAATAAAATAAAATGGACAAATAATAGCATCTACCTCATTGCATCATAAGAATTAAATGTGTTAATATGTCAACAGGACCTAGCCATGTAGCAGGAAAGTCTTAACTATTAATATTTCTTTTGTCGTGTTTTTTTTTTGTCTTTTTTTTAAAAAAAGAAACACCTCTCTTTCTTGACATTCCCTTATGTCAGGTTCACTGGTGATTTTTGCCAGTGAGTCTTCTGTAAACAAAGCTGAGGCTATGACATGCCCCCTTTCTAATTCAGATATAGGTGCCCTTTGACAGACCAAATAGTTGGTCCCTTAGCAGATTTCCGACAGGAAGAGACTTTCAAAATGTTCCATGTTCTCCCTAACTGCCATCATGAAATCTAAATAAAGTTCACATGTGCACATACAAGACACGCACGGAACAGTTCGAACTTTGTTTTTTAAAAAAGTACTTATTTCATTCACAAACTAGTGCCAATGAGATAGTAGTAGAAATTTAAATAAAAATACACAGAATGAAGAGAACCGGGCCAGTTGCCATGAGGAGCTGCCGGGGGCTCAGGCCTTGAATTGTGATGCAGGTGACTAAGCTTCTTACCAGCTTCCAAGCAACTTGGTTTCCTCTCATTATAATGTTACAGAGAACCGGAATAAATCAAGCAATGCTCAGAGAGTTTGGAGTCACACTTTACTCACCACGGTGGGCTTAGGGAAAATGAATTCAAGTTCTAAGCAGAGCTACAAGCAGAACTTCCCTTTTTATTAAAGAGCCAGCCCTGTGTGTGCTTAGTGGTTATCTCGCTGGTGGCCTTGGAAACTACACAGTTCTATCCAATTAAAAAATGCACCTGGCATGGCATTGAGAGTATGGACGTATCTAGTCTCTGGCCTGCAAGGTCAGACAGCTAAGTTTATCTTCCTCAGTATTCAAGCAGGCCAAAGCAGGCTAGAAAGCAAAGTTATTTTTTTAGAATAAGAGGCCGTCTAAAGAATAGCAGAGAATTCCAAACAGTAGTTTTACAAAATAGGGCTTAGCCGTCTCATTACAACTAAGTTATTGCTTAACTATTTTACCAAGTTTGTTTTTATGTCCTGCCTTCTTTTGAAAAGTTTTAATGACTCACATACCAAATTACAGAGTAAAATGGAGGCCATTTAAAAGGAGCAGGGAAACCCTGGCCAGTGTGAGCATTGTCCTCTGCACCGAAAGGTTGCTGGTTTGATTCCTGGTCAGGGCACATGCCCTAGTTTTGGGCTCGATCCCCAGTAGGGGGCATGCAGGAGGCAGTTTGTGGATGTTCTGCTCTCATATCAATGTTTCTCTCTTTCCCTCTCCCTCTCTCTCTCTCTCTCTCAAAAAAAATCAAGTTTAAAAAAATCTTTAAAAGGAGAAGAGAAGTGGGTGGTTCTGTTATCCATTCAGTAAACATCTGCTGGGCACTGGTCAGGCTCCCATCTGGTGTCACCAAGGGTACAGGACAGTTGCTAGCACTCCCACCTCTGGGAGAAAGATGTGAGGACTGACAGCCACAGCGAGGACAAATGCTGTCAGAGACATGCGTGCCAGGCATGACTGCCGCACAGAGACCAGCATCTACAGTGGAACTGGCACGAAGGCTTCTCATGGAAGTCACGCTTGAGCTGTGTCTGAGGCAGCTCATTGCATGGGAGTAGTTTAGTGTTCCTGAAACTCAGAGCCCCTGAAGTTTGTCAGAAAAGAATGGGGCAGCTCAGGGAGACCAGGGAGGGGCTGTCCAGGGAGTCAGGACTGAAATTTTGGTGGGAGGTGGGAGGTGGGAGGTGGGAGGTGGGAGGTGGGAAGCCCCGGAGAGACTTGAAGCAGGAAGCAGTTAGGTGTTTGGGGAAGGGCAGTCTGGCGGCCTGTGGTGAAAGGCTGGGAAGTGTGTGAGCCTGGTGACCAGAGACCAGCTAGAAGGTTCTGGGAGGGGCCGGGTGAGCAGTGATGTGTCCCAGTGGGGCAGTGGAGTGCGGTGAAGGAGGAGACCACTTGGGGGATGAGGCAGGAGCAGAAGCAACAGGACTTCAAGGCTGGTTGGCCAGGAGGGAGGGCCGAGGGGAGAAGGGAGAGCTTCCAGCTGTTTCGCTGCTTCTGCAGGTGTTTCTCAGTGGTGGTGGAGGCTCTTTCCCAGCCTCTGGGACCGCATGCATCCCAACACGTGTCTCATTCATAAGTTACCAGGAGTCAGTGCCCTTCTCCGGGTGCTCCACCTGGCAGAGGGCTCGCTGGCCTGCACAGAGGGGGGAATGGGGAGCCTCGGGGAGGGGGAGGGGAGAGAACGCAGTCACCACCTTCTCACTCCCAGACAACTCCATCTAGTGCAGTGGTTCTCAACCTTCCTAATGCCATGACCCTTTAATACAGTTCCTCATGTTGTGGTGACCCCCAGCCATAACATTATTTTCGTTGCTACTTCATAACTGTAATTTTGCTATTGTTATGAATCATAATGTAAATATCTGATATGCAGGATGTATTTAGGTGACCCCTGTGAAAGGGTCGTTCGACCGCCAAAGGGGTCGTGACCCACAGGTTGAGAACCGCTGATCTAGTGTCTCCTCCAGGCTGCTGTCCCAGCAGCCCGCTCCTGGGCCCTGCAGTTTCACTGTGTCTGTAACCCGCCTGGCCTGGTTTCAAGCCGGGCAGGCCTGAAATGAAGAGGGGTGAAGGGGGGGGGGGGTAGAGGCCTTTCACAACATGGAAAAATCTAAATGTTCCAGTAAAACTCGGAATAAAAATTCTGCTGCAGGTCCAGGCAAACTAACCAAGGATGCTGCATCAGGAGCTGGTCCAAGCTGGGCCTCTCTGAGCACTCCGCAGCCTCATTTATTTGGGGACACGTTTCCCAGTTGAGAATGCGGGCTCTGTCCTCGGTGAGGCCTCACAGGTTCTTGGCCTGTGAGGACTTTTCTGCTTTCAGGCTTGGCAGCTTGCTTGCCTTTTGTGGCCCAGTTTCCTGGTGAAATTATCATTCTGTGGCTTCTGTGGCCATTCATTAGAGGTTTTCAAAACAGAACTCTTCACTGGTTTGGTACCAAGGCCAGAGAGACTGTGTCTTGTAGCCCGTTTCCCATTGCAGCTCAGATGCGGGGACCCGGGCACAGAATCCCAGGTTCTTGGAAGAGGCTGTGGAGGGAACTGCCCGGGGCTGAGGACCAGCAACTCCAGCCTGGAGATTCATTCTCTCCTTCTTTCTCCTGCTCACCAACTGTTTATTGGCTTGTTCTTCTCCTGCTCGCCAACTATTTATTGGCTTGTTCGTTCATTCAGTAAATATTTATCGGTGATTTCCCCTGTGCTAGGTACATTTTAAATGGATTTTGGAGGCCAATTAACGGTTATGCCAGTGGCAAGCTCGGGCCTCGGTCCCCCTGCGTTACCACCACCACTGACGCACTCTCACACCACGTGCTTTGTTCCCTTCCTCTCGCCCTGAGGAGTGTCCTCACTATTTCTTCTGTTTACCCGTCTATTCAATACCAATGGGAGCATTTGTTTATGGGGGAAAGCAGGAAATGAATGAAATGGCAGCTCCTCCTAGGAGGAGCTTTGAAAAAACATGCAAGTTGGCATGTAGCCTCGGAGGACAGTGTGGTCGGCAGCAGACTGGCTGAGCAACGACTGAGTTCAGTTGCAGGACCCATCCACACCATTCCTGGCACAAACATGGCAAAGACAGAGGAGTCAGAAAGGATTCTTTCTTTCTTTTAATATATTTCTATTGTTTAAAGTTTTACATATGTCTCCCTTTTCTCCCGATTGACCCCCCGCCACTCCCACCCCCGAGGGCAAGTCCTCACCACCCCAGTGTCTGTGTCCATTGGTTATGCTAATATGCATGCATACAAGTCCTTGGATTGATCTCTAACCGCCCCCCCCTCCCCCGCCATCTGTCTCTGGATCTATTTTTGTTCAGCAGTTTATGTTGATCATTATATCCCACATATGTGTGAGATCATGTGATATTTATCTTTCTCCGACTGGCTTATTTCACTTAGCATAATGCTCTCTAGTTCCATCTATACTGTTGCAAATGGTAAAAGTTCCTTCTTTTTTATAGCGGCATAGTATTCCATTGTGTAGATGTACCACCATTTTTTAATCCACTCCTCTGCTGATGGTCACTAAGGTAGTTTCCAAATCTTAGCTATTGTAAATTGTGCTGCTATGAACATAGGGATGCATATATCCTTTCTGATTGGTGTTTCTGGTTTCTTGGGATATATTCCTAGAAGTGGAATCACTGGGTCAAATGAGAGTTCCATTTTTAATTTTTTGAGGAAACGCCATACTGTTCTCCACAGTGGCTGCACCTGTCTGCATTCCCACCAGCAGTGAACGAGGGTTCCTTTTTCTCCACATCCTCACCAGCATTTGTCATTTGTTGACTTGTTGATGATAGCCATTCTGATAGGTGTGAGATGGTACCTCACTGTCGTTTTGAATTGCATCTCTTGGATGATTAGTGACTTTGAGCATGTTTTCATATGTCAGCCTTCTGTATGTCCTCTTTTGAAAAGTGTCTGTTTAGGTCCTTTGCCCATTTTTTGATTGGATTGTTTATCTTCCTTTTGTTAAGTTGTATGAGTTCTCTGTAAATTTTGGAGATTAAATCCTTATCTGAAATAGCATTGGCAAATATGTTCTCCCATGCAGTGGGCTTTCTTGTTGTTTTGTTGATGGTTTCTTTTGCTGTGCAGAAGCTTTTTATTTTGATGTAGTCCCATTTGTTCATTTTCTCCATAGTTTCTTTCCATTGCCGTAGGACAGGGGTGGGCAACCCTTGGCACACGTGCCAAACATGGCACGCCAGTAACTTTTGCTGGCACTCGAAACCCTCTCTTATAATCTTCCATTTACAATTTTTGTGAACATTTGAATGACTTAAATGTTAAATTACAAGGAACTGGCAAGACACTTGTTGTTATGCTTGGTTACATAAAGGTTTTTGAAAAGAAACTGGAAGTCTTTAAGAGGGATGTGGATGGTGAGAGATTTTAGATATTTCCCAAACCTCAAGAGGCACATCAAAGACCTCCCAAAAGATGACAGAACAGACTGTCAAAGCCTTCAAAAGCTGTTTGTAAACATCATTGAGTCAACTATTGAGCAGTTCTTCTCAAGATTTGTGAAATTCAGAGAACTGGAAGTGACAGCAAAATTCATGAGGTTTCCAGACAGCATGAAACTGGAGGAACTAAACTTACAAATGTTTTCATGGATAGACATGGCTGACTTTGAAATGCAGTTGATTGAATTTCAGAGTAGCTCAATTTGGAAGCAGACATTTATTGACCTTAGAGTTGACTTGGAAAACATTGAAAAAAAGCAATTAGAGACAGGAGTACCAGAGAGAAGTGTCGAAAACAAACTATTGAGGACTTGGAATGCCATTCCAGAAAATTTTTTCTGTTCAAAAAACTTTGCAACAGCATTACTCTCCATGTTTTCATCCACATACGCTTGTGAATCTTTGTTCTCAATGATGAATTTTGTTAAGTCTCGTAATAGGAGTAGCCTGACAAGATGAAAGTAGTAGCTCGTGCATATCTCTGAAGGTCACAAAATACAAACCTGATGTAAAATCTCTGTCATCAGTGATGCAGCAGCAAAAGTCCCACTGATAATATCAAATGGGGTCATAAAGTTTTCTGTCGAACTATCAGTGTACATGTATGCATTAAAAATAAATGTATTTTTTATCATCATATACTGTGTTTTTGTTGCTCGAATGAATTTCATTATTTCTTCAAGGTTCTTCACATACATACACCTTAAGAGATATCAAGTAGGCGTAACATGTTCTCAAAAAATTAGGGTTGGCACGCAGAAGAATTTTGAGTCAGAGATTTTGCTGGTTTTGGCACGCACTCACAAAAAGGTTGCCCACCCTGCCCTAGGAGCTGTATTGGTAAAGATATTGCTACGACATATGTCTGATATTTTGCTGCCTATGGAGTCTTCTAAGATTTTTATGGTTTCCTGTCTTACATTTAAGTCCTTAGTTTCTTTCTTTTTTATTCGAAAGTATTGCCTCCAGTATTTGTTATTCAACTTTTATTGTTGCTAAAAGTCAATAGAGATTCCACATTTATAATTATTATCATAGTGTAAGCATGAAAAACAATTTCATCTCATGTTGAACTAGTTGGTGTCTAGTTGATTGACAGTAGCTCCCTGCAGGGGCAGGATAAGCAGGATTCTGAGGTTCAGTTCAAACTCAGTGGGAAAGACTGACTCAATCAATGCACCTGCCATGGACATTATATTTCTACTAGGGGCCCAGTGCACGAATTCGTGCATCTTGAAAGGAACTGTGGGCCTCAAGGCTGCGCTGGGCACTGAGGCAGTTCTCAGCCCATCCTCCACGCCCCCGCCTGGCCCCTCCCACCGCAACCCCCAGTCCCTTCTCTGCTGCAGCCCCGTTACTGCCACCACCACTCCCATGCGCTGATGGCGCTGGCCTCACTCACAACCTAATGGCACAGAGCGATTGGGATCGGCACCAGCAGTGGGTGCAAGCAGGGCTGGCACCGTCAGCAGATGCGAGCAGTGGCTGCTGCCCTGATCACCCCTCAGGAGCAGGGGGAGGTGGAGAAGCCCTCAGGGGCAATCGGGGCCAGCAGCTGCCACTTGCACCCACTGACGGTGCCAAGCGATCGGGGCCAGCGCCAGGCATCGGAAGCAGGTGTGAGCGGGGCCAGCACTGCCAGCTGGTGTGAGCTCCAGGCGGGACCATGGTGCACAGGAGCAAAGAATTTTCAGTAACCACCAGAGGCTCGCCCCGATGACAGCAACCAGCGCCCCACCTTGTTCTGGCACCCCCACACACCTGCTCCACCATCCCGCTGTGGCCAATGCCCACCATGTTCTGCATGTGCCCCCTGCAGTGCATGTCATAGCAACCGGTTGTTTGGTTGTTTGGCTATTCTGCCGTTCGGTCTATTTGCATATTAGGGATATATATATATATATATATATATATATATATATATACACATATATATGGTGTTGGAGATACTGCAGGTGTATGGCAGAGTGGCATTATGACATCATGCATTTGTTTGCAGTACAATTTGGGTGGATATTAGGTACCTTTCATTTAATTTGGTATCCAAAAGATGATAACTGAATGTTAGGTTAAATTCTTTTTAGTGTACAGTGCATTGGATATAAATGATAGGAGATGAGATCACCTCATAATTACCTGAAAATTTGTCATGGAAAACAGTGTGGTGATTGCAGAGGAAGAGAGTGGGAGGAGTAGAGGTGGAAGAGGACCTAGAGGGGATAAATGGTGGTGTAAAAAGAAAATTATATATATAGATATATATATATTTAAAGCCTAATATGCTAAGTGTCTGGTCGATCAGTCAGTCATTCAACCAATCAAAGCATAATATGCTAGTGATATGCTAAGGCCACTCAACTGCTCACTATGACATGCACTGACCACCAGGGGGCAGACACTCCATACAGTAGGTTAGCTTGCTGCTGGGATCCAGATGATTGGGACTGGGTGAGATGGGCCAGACACACCCTGGAGCCCTCCCATGGTCCCTTCTCAGCTAGCCAACCTCCCGCATCCCTCCCCAGCCCCAATCACGCACCAGTGGGGTCCCTCGGCCTGGCCAGCGCCCTCTCGCAATCCAGGACCCCTTGGGAGATGACAGAGAGCTGATTTCAGCCTGATCCCAAAGGCCAGATCGAGGGCCCCCACTCTGGTGCACGAATTTATGCACTGGGCCTCTAAAAAATATATATAGATAGATAGATAGATAGATACACACACACACACACACACACACACACACACACACACTAGAGGCCCAGTGCATGAATATATATATATATATATATATATATATATATAGAGAGAGAGAGAGAGAGAGAGAGAGAGAGAGAGAGAGAGAGAGAAATTGCTTACTTTGGCCTGTGTCCAGAATTTGTAAGAATTTCAAACCAAAGTTTAGGCACAAGCTTTTCCTCCTAACAGCAGGGTATTTTTTAAATATATTTTATTGATTTCAGAGAGGAAGGGAGAGGGAGAGAGAGATAGAATCATTGATTGGCTGCCTCCTGCATGCTCCCTACTGGGGATCAAGCCCCGCAACCTGGGCATGTGCTCTTGACCGGAATCAAACCTGGGACCCTTCAGTCTACAGGCCAACACTCTATCCACTGAGCCAAACCAGCCAGGGCTTTAATAATCAAAACAAAAATTTGGAGTCAGAAGTCTTAGAATATCTTCATCCTTCCATCACAATTCATATGACCTCAGAAGCCTCTGGGCCTTATCCTTAGTCAACAGAGAGTTTCTCCAACACCACTGGACTCCCACAGACCATCGAATCTAATGCAAATATTGACAACTACCACAGAAGGTGCCAGAAAACATCAGCCTGTATTCCGCAGAGTTCATTTAACAACAACAGGATTTTCAGTCACAGCAGAGGCAGATTTCCTCTTGTCCTTCCATGTTCATTTGTTTTTTGCTTTAAACAGCAGACAGCATCTCAGGTGTGTGGGTGGTCCCATATCCCAGCCTGGACTAGATGGAGAGTGTGGAAAGTTTCTTTCCTATAAAATCATCAGGTTTGGTTTTCAGTCATATTTTGGGCTCCTCCTGCACAAAGTAAGCAGTGAGGGTGAGAAGCCGGGTCTAGACCAGAAGCTCGCATTATATTTCTATGGTTCTGGTATCCAAAAGAGGATAAGTGAATAAGTTAAATTCTTTTTAGCACACAGTATATTGGAAATAAATGATTAGAGATATGATCACCTCATAATTTCCTGAAAATTTGTCTAAGAAAGGAAATTGCTTGGAAATAATGAAGGTCATTGACTAGGCTCAAGTTTCTTTACAGGAAAGTGCATTGGCATCTGCCATGGACAGAGGAAGGGATAGGGCAGTGAAATTTAGTGTTTATAGTAACAATATACAAGGTTTCATTGGGCTAGAATTAGTGAATGAATAGGATTAGTGGACGAATGGACCCAATCGTAGAAATGAACAGTTTGGAGGGGAAAATAACGGAAGAGAGAAAAGGAGAACAAGAATATGATTTAGCGTCAGGGAAATCACTTGCCTGATGTGAGGATTACAGCGAAGAGTGTCAAGTAACAGGTTAGAGCCGATCAGGATTAGTGGCTAAAGGCACAAGGGAAGCTGTGGGCAGAGCAGCAAAAAATTGGCAGGCACTCACTCACATAAGGCAATTTTCAGAGGGCACAGAAAGGGCAGAGTACTCCTGCAGTATAAATCTTTTAAATTCTATAGTGCTTGTGCTACAAATGCTCTATAAGAAGTAGAAGAACACAGGACAATGATCTGCTCTGTTTATTCTACCTTTTATTGTTCAAGTTCTTCAACACATTTCTTGAGCTGCTGCTGCATGTCAGCAGGGCGGGGGGAGCCCAGTGTGCCTGGGCGAGCGGCATGGTCCCCCTTCTGAAATGCTTAGGCGTCATGACATCCTAATACGTGCCAAGGAAGAGAGACAAACAGGAGTCACGGTGGGGAAATGAAAATACGAGTTGCTAAAGAAAATGAGTATTTGCAAAGGGATTTTCTGCCTGAATTTTTGTAGGAAAAATTAGCTGTGTGTGGAAGAAAGAAATGTGTTAGAGATACTTCTGCTTATTCATTTATTCATTCGATGGTGTGTCCCTGCTCTGCTCCAGGGACTGTGCTGGGCATTAGGGAGGCCAGTGGGCAGGTGCAGGGTCGGCGAGGGCTGCACAGAGGTGACCTTCAGGGCAGAGGAAGGACGTCTAACTCAGACAGGGAATGCAACGAAGGGTTCTTGGGAAGTTGTCTTCCAGAAGGAGCATCAGACTTCAGGAGCCGAAGCCATCGTTAAACAAGGCTATTCTCTCCCACCCATCTATGTATAGATCACTCTCTCATCATTTGTCATAGACAAAGGGACAAAAATAAGTGAAGAGCGAGAAAAACTGCAAGCAGGATTTGGTTTTGAGTGCCCACTATATGCTAGGCCTTATACACGCCCTTTACATCCAAGCATCAAGCTTTGAGAAGGTTGGAGTCCAACAGAAGGGGCTCTAGTCCCAGCTCCACTACGTACGAATGGTGTGAATTGAACAATTCATGTAGTTCAGTGGTTCTCAACCTTGGCTGCACATTAGAATCACCTGGGAATCTTTTTAAAATCCTGACTTCTGGGCCTCATTCTCCGGAAATTCTGTTTCTTTGTTCTGGGGTGGGGCCACAACATTAGTAACAAAGAAACAGAATTTCCGGAGGATTAGGCCCAGAAATCAGGATTTTAAAAAGATGCCCAGGTGATTCTAACGTGCAGCCAAGGTTGAGAACCACTGATGTAGTGCCTCCAGATCTCAGGTTTTCTCACCTGCAAAGTGAGGATAGATGTAATACCAACCTCACAGCAGGAAACCAGGTTTTCTGTATGAAATCACTTTGCGTAATGCGGGTGTGTGGCAAGCGCTTAGTAAATGCTGGCTCACTTTTATCGTGACTTTTGTTTTGTTCATTCAGTGCCCTTCCAGAGGGAGCTGAGGTTTAGAAATGTGCCCAGGTCTCTGCTCATGAGTGGAGGAGTCAGCTCTGCCTGGTTGCCTTGCACGTCAGGGGGTGGGCGTCAGAAATGAGGCTGGAGGGTAGGATGAGACCAGATCTCAAAGAGCCTGGTGGTCCACAGTGCTCAGGGTGTTGAATTTGATCACAGAGGGAGCGGAGAGCCTCTGTAGGACCAGAAGGTTAAGATTGACAAGGTCAGACTTGCATCTTAGAGAGGTTGTGCTGGCTGCAACATGCAGGAGGGTTTAGAAATGGGAATGGCTGCTGCCGTGAACCCAGTTAGGAAGCTGTTGCATTAGTCCAGAGAGGAGGTGAGGCCTGAAGCAGGTAGCAGTGGGATGGAAATGAACCCACATTTAGAAGAAGGGGAGAGATACTGGTGGAATGGGAGTTGGGGGAGTGAGTGGGAAGGATTTGGCTGCTCCAGGGTTTCTGGCTTTATTGATATTGGCAGTTTGGGCAGAGAGGGAATAAATGAAAAATATAACGTCAGTTTTGCTGCAGTCCAGCCATATAACGCTGGTTGGTAAACTGCAAGGTGGCTGACATATTGGATCGTCTTTCATTAAGAACTATAGAGCTCTAACTGGTTTGGCTCAGTGGATAGAGCATTGGCCTGCAGACTGAAGGGTCCCAGGTTCGATTCCAGTCAAGAGCATGTACCTTGGTTGCGGGCATATCCCCAGTAGGGGGTGTGCAGGAGGCAGCTGATTGATGTTTCTCTCTCATCGATGTTTCTAACTATCCCTCTCCCTTCCTCTCTGTAAAAAATCAATAAAATATATTTTTTTAAAAAAGAACTATAGAAACATTCATTTTAAAAAACTTTACAGTTAAGCAAGATAGTTACTGAAATCTAACAGAGACATTTCAACATAGGAAGAAACCATGAGTAAGAGGTTACCCAAGACTGGGAGAAACTTGACTAGGTCAGCTTTTAAGAGGGAAGTAATTAGGTAAGAGGAAAAGGTAAAAATTAGTAGATTCTCAGAAATGGAGGAAAAAGCAAATTTAGAAATTCTGCGTTTAATTGGGGAGACAGGTGGTGGGAAAGTGAGGACATTGTGTTGCTTTCTCTGTGATAGGATGTGTACACTGTAGGACATAAAACACAGTCGTGGGAGCAGATACACAGGGAGTGCCTGTGTGGCCAGCAAGGGGCTCCAGGGTGGAGCAGGATGGAGATGGCAGGACCCCCACAAAGAGAATCCTGGGGGGGGGGTGCTAATTTAGACTGAGGGTCACCAGCCAGTACTTCCAGGCCTGTTCCCAGATGACCTGCAAAGTAAAGCAAATTGGTTGTGGTATTTAGAAATTTTGAGACTCAC
>NW_005871200.1:1031992-1033866 GCF_000147115.1 Myotis lucifugus
CCCTGATCAGGCCTGTTGGCTGGCCACAGTGGGCATCATAGCGACTGGTGATTCCAGTCATTCTGGCATTCCGGTTGCTGGCTTTTTAAATATAGAGATATTTACTATTGACTTCAGAGAGGAAGGGAGAAGGAGAGAGAGATAGAAACATCAATGATGAGAGGGAATCCTTGATTGGCTGCCTCCTGCACTCCCCACACTGAGGATCGAGCCCACAACCCCAGCTTGTGCCCTGACCAGAAATCAAGCCATGACCTCTTGGTTCATAGGCTGATGCTCAACCATGGAGGCAAGCCAGCTGGGCTTAGAAATTTTGAGACTTACTGGGTTAAATACTAGGTTAGCAAAACTGCCTTGGCAACCAGAGCAGATAGGCAGGTGCCCAGAGGAGACAGACTAATTCCAGGAGCCAATGGAGAAAGGGGTGCAGGCTTTTCAGGGAAGGTGGCTGGCATGTTGTGTCCTGCTGGTATTATTCCAGGGGAAACTGCCAGGTGTTAAGATGGTTGTTTTGTTACCCAACAGCTACTCCCAGAGCAGTAGGGAATGGGAGAAAGCAAAGGAGGTAGGAGGCAAGGTTTGCATTAAAAAACTACCCCAGCTTGCCCAGCTGGCTTGGCTCAGTGGTTGACCATCAACCTATGAACCAGGAGGTCATGGTTCAATTCCTAGTCAGGGCACATGCTGGGCTGTGGACTTGATCCCAATGTGGGGCGTGCAGGAGGCAGCCGATCAATGATTCGCTCTCATCATTGATGTCTCTATCTCTCTCTCCCTTGCTCTTCCTCTCTGAAATCAATAAAAATATATTTATTAAAAAACTTCCCCACCTCTCCCCAAAGCCCTGAGCTCAGAGTGGGCCCAGAAACCCGGCAGGGGCGCAGTCATTTCACCTGTTCTTTCTCAGACAGGAACCTGCTGGGAATGAAACATGGGGTAGCCCCGGGCAGACAGAAGAAAGAAACCAGGGCCACCCTGTAAAATGCGGAGCAGGCCTTCTCCTGCTTGTCTGTGGGGGTCTTCGCTTCCCAAGAAAAATTAGAGGGCAAGAGTCCTTGGCAAGAAACTTTGTGGAATCGGGACCAAGGAGACGTGGGGCTGTGAGGAGAAGGAGAGGCCTCTGGTCTCTGTCAACAGAACCTGCCAGGCGCCTTGGCTAAAGTCCCATAGATTTTAGTGGTTCCCTCTTGCAGATGGAGGCTGGGACCATTGGGTGGGTGGACTGGAACGTGGGTTTCTGAGGGAAAACAGAATTCAAAAGGCTGGGCAGCACCTGGTGAATGCAGGCCCTGCCCCAGATCTGGGTTGGCAGGACCATGGACGTCTAGCCAGCTTCCCGGCGACTCTTGTGTTGATGCTACCTCCAGTACCGTCGGTGGTGTGGGACCCAGGGAGCAGGGCTCAGCCCAGCCTGAGGACCTGGATGTCCCTGGCCCAACTCCAGGACAACTGCATAAACCTTGGGCGGGAGGAGGGCAGAGGCCCTGGGAGCGGCCTCCTGCAGCCCTGCCCGTGTGGGAGCCACTGGGCTAACGCGGTATTCTTTAAAGTGTGCTTGTATTGGAAATTCCAGAGTACCTAATTCTTCTTCTCTTCTCTTTTTCTACTAGGCCCTGGGAAATCATGAATTTGATAATGGTGCCGAAGTCTGATTGATCCACTCCTCAGAGAGGCCACATTTCCAATTCTGAGTGCAAACATCAAAGCGAAGGGGCCGCTAGCATCTCAATAGCAAGTCTTTATTCGCCATATAAAATCCTTTCTGTTGGTAAATGAATCGGTGGGAATTGTTGGATACACTACAAGAGAAACTCCTGTTCTCTCAAGCCAGGTACTTTCTACGTTTATAGCACTCCTGGCTTGAAAATAGAGGC
>NW_005871200.1:1034263-1084871 GCF_000147115.1 Myotis lucifugus
CTACATCTATATATATATATTTAGAAGACATATATCTGCCATATCTTTATATACACTATACACAAGCTTTTATGTATAACCCTAAGACCATTCAAGAAACATTTCTGAGCCACTTTTATAGGAAGGAACACTTTCACAGAAACACTACCAGTGAGAATTACATTTTTTCTAAATTCTCCAAATTAATTTTCTTTCCATATTTGAAGAAAAAAGGGAAACTAGGAGCTATCAGAAATAAGGATTTTCATCAAGAATTAATTGATACACCTGTCAGAATGGCCACCATCAATAAATCAGCAAACAACAGGAGTTGGCGAGGATGTGGAGTAAAGGGAACCCTCGTGCACTGCTGGTGGAAATGCAGACTGGTGCAGCCACTGTGCGAAACAGTATGGAGTTTCCTCCGAAAATTAAAAATGGAACTGCCTTATGACTCAGTGATTCCCCTTCTGGAAATATAACCGAAGAAACCTGAAACACTAGTTTGAAAGAATATATGCACCCTATGTTCATAGCAGCTGTTTACTATAGCCAAGATTTGGAAGCAGCCCAAGTGTCCATCAGTAGACGAGTGAATAAAGACGCTGTGGTACATTTACACAATGGAATACTACTCGGCCATAAAAAAGAAGAAGGAAATCTTACCTTTTGGGATAGCATGGATGGGCCTAGAGAGTATTATGCTGAGCGAAATAAGCCAGTCAGAGAAAGACAAGTACCATGATTTCACTTAAACTAACAAAATAGAAACAGTCATAGATACAGAGAACAGACTGACAGCTGTCAGAGGGGAGGGGACTTAGTGGGGGGTGAAAAGGTGAAGGGATTAAGTAAAGAAAACAAAATTGACTGACACGGACAACAGTGTGGTGATTACCAGAGGGAAAGGGGGTTGGGGGGGTTAGAAGAGGGTAAAAGGGGGATAAATGGTGACAGAAGGAGACTTGACTTGGGGTAGTGAATACACAGTACAATATGCAGATGATGGATTATAGGATTGTACACCTGAAACCTATATAATTTCATTAACCAATGTCACCCCAATAAATCAGTAAACATAAGATTTTTAAAAGAATTAACTGCTAAAGGACGTATAATTATTTAACAATTAGGAAAGCAATATATTTATTGTTGCTGTTAAAATAGGTCCAGGCCATTGGAAACAACAAAAAGGTCAGCTGAACTTTACCCTGAGCAGCATGGGTCAAGATCCACTGAGGGGAGGTGGGAACGGTCATGGACTCCAGGCAGCAGGTAGACAGCTGGTCCGCGGGTGACCACACCTTTGCACACTGCATGACACACAGTGTATAGATGCTGCTGAGGTCGTGTGGAGCCACAGGGTGGAGTACAATCACGGGCTTTTGAAATGTTTTAGAAGTGTTCCTCCGACTCAGAAGGATGCGGTCCCAGCAGCAGGCCTGACGGACTGTCTCAGCTGCTCCCGTCACAGGGATGGGTTTCATTTCAGTCTTGCTGGTCTTTGAAGAGATGAACACTTTTTTTTATATATAATTTTTAAAAATATTTTATTGATTTTTTTACAGAGAGGAAGGGAGAGGGATAGAGTCAGAAACATCGATGAGAGAGAAACATCGATCAGCTGCCTCCTGCACCCCCCCCCCCGCCCACTGGGGATGTGCCCGCAACCAAGGCACATGCCCCTGACCAGAATCGAACCTGGGACCCTTCAGTCCGCAGGCCGACGCTCCATCCACTGAGCCAAACCGGTCAAGGCAAGAGATGAACACTTTTACCCACTAGAGCTGTCAGGCTCCTGGGTTTTGAAAGTTCTTTACAAGATATTATTCATGCTTCAGCAATTTCATTTTAGTGATGATTATTAGAAATTTTGCTTACAGGAGTCTCAGTGATGGCGAACCTTTTGAACTCGGCGTGTCAGCATTTTGAAAAACCCTAACTTAACTCTGGTGCCGTGTCACATATAGAAATTTTTTGATATTTGCAACCATAGTAAAACAAAGATTTATATTTTTGATATTTATTTTATATATTTAAATGCCATTTAACAAAGAAAAATCAACCAAAAAAATGAGTTCACGTGTCACCTCTGACACGCGTGTCACAGGTTCGCCATCACTGGTCTAGACGATCTGGAGGACTCCTTGGTGACTGGGTGCTGGGTGTGACTCCAGGGCAGTGTGTCTGTCTGTGTTTGCAATCACTCTGTGCCAAGAAAGGCCATAAGACCTCAAGGCTTGCTGAGGCCTGGCTGCAGAGACAGAGACTGGTGGTCTTGCCACACTTAGTAGCACAACCTGGCAGCTCACAGAGGGCAAGGCTGTGCAGTCACACCCACACTTGCCAACGGGCAGTGGTCTGTCCCCACTGTGGGGGGAGTAGGCAGCCAGTGAAGATGAGCACTCTCAATACCCAGATGGGACCCCTGTCTATGCAGAGCTCAGTGATACCCTCATGCTGACCTTAGCCAGTGAGCAGAACGGCGTTGTCAGCCCGCGTGTTAAGGTTGGCATACAAGAACTGGTTGCTGACAGTTGTAAGTTTAAGACTGATTATCCTAAACTTGCAAACAAAGCCTTAGCATTTTCTGCATTGGTGTAAAGGAAGTCTACATATAAAAATAGAATAGAAAACAAAAATAGGCTTGCAGGTCTGAAGCCTCCTCATAATTTGAGCTTGAATTTTGAGCAACATAATATCATCCGCAACCTTAAACGAATGCAACATTAAGTGAATGTAACTGAGAATCAATAACCTGGATGGGCAGAAAGGGGCTTTGTAGCGATTTTATATTTAATTTAAAAACTATGTGTTGGCACCCTCGCTAGTTTGGCTCAGTGGATAAAGCAGCAACCTGTGGACTGAAGAGTCCCAGATTCAATTCCGGTCAGGGCACATGTCCAGGTTGCAAGTTTGATCCCCAGTAGGAGGCGTCAGGAGGCAGCTGATGGATGTTTCTGTCTCTCTCTCCCTCTCCCTTCCTTTCTGAAATCAATAAAAATATTTTTTAAGAAAGTAAATAAATAAAATGTGTTGGCCTTAGTCATTTAAGAGCTTTAGCAGATTAAGATGTTTTTACTTAGCATGTTAGTGTGTACAATAAGTAGTATAATAAAAAGTATTAATACATATCCATTGTATTTGTTTTGTTCCTTTTAGGGCCAAATTTAGTATTTGAAGATGAAATCCCTGCATTGCAAATGCAAGTAGATAAGCTCACGACCCTCAATGTGAACAAAATTATTGCCCTGGGACACTCTGGTTTTGAAATGGATAAACTCATCGCTCAGAAAGTGAGGGGCGTGGACGTCGTGGTGGGAGGACACACCAACACGTTCCTTTACACAGGTAATTGCTTCAGAAGGGTTATACCAGCCAGGGGGTCTACATAGCTTAGTCTCTTTTGCCTTTGCAACTGCTATTATTATTTTTACTACTGTTTAGCATGTTACAGAAATTATATATGTAATATATTATACATATGTAATACACATTGAAAGGTAATAGGTGTAAATCTTACTCAGAGACATTACTAAGAACAGTTTATTGCTTTCATGATTGTCAGTTTCATGTATGTATATTGTAAATATACATTATATATATACAAATATATATATATATATAGCAAAAAGATTACTGAACCCCAACCAAAAGTCAGTTTATATAAAAAAAGCAACAAGTCATATGAAAATGTTTAAGCATAAACAAGCTACTGTAAATAAGGCCTTCCCCGCTCACAGGGGCAGGGCTTGCTTTGTAGGTTCACAGGTGCAGGAGCTGGAACCCTGACTCAGCTGCATCCAGGCCTCTCAGAGTCCTGGAGCCACGCCACCCCTGCCCCTCTGGAGAGTGTGAGCTCTCCCCTGCCTCCCTTCTTTCCCTCCCCTGCTCCCTCTCCCTTCTCCTTCCTCTTCTTCCCCTATCTCTTGCTCCTGCCCCCTCTACCTCAGTCCTCTCTCCCTCCCTTTGTCTATGTAAGAAGCATCCAAAGCTGTGGAGAATTTTTGTGAGCATTTATTGGAGCCAAACAGGATATATGCCGGGGGCAAGATTTCAGATGCTCCTAAAAATAGGAGTTTTGCAGTTTATTTTATGCGCTTGAAATTAAGAAGAGGAAATAAGGAAGATTGGAGAAAACAAGGTGGCAACTGGATTACAGGATAGTTAACAGGATTGTGTGCTCTCTTGAGGGTGAATACTCCACTCAAGGGGTCTTACTGCTGGCATTTCAGGGGTGTATTAACCTGGATGCACAGGAGCAATGGGCAGAGCTGGCTTAAAACCTTCCAGTAAAGAAGCTATAGGCCTGGGCTGTGACTACCCACCATGACCTGCCCAGTTAGGAATTTATGATCAGATCACCTGTGAGCTTACTTTCCAGAGAAAAGTTGCTTTTTCATCCACACCTTTCTTGCTCCTCTCCTTTTTCCTCCTCCCTCCCTTTCCCCTTCCCTCTTTCTCCCCTCCTTCCCCTTCTCTCCTTGGTGTTAAAACGCCCCAAAATGTTTGAGCCTGGCTGGGTGCCCCACACCACCACTGCATGGAGCTTTAAAGTGTTTTCAAGAAAAGGAAGAAGGAGAGGGCCTGGCTGCAGCGAGAAGGAAGGCTTTGGTGGGGAACAACCCACTCCTTGAAGAGGTGGCTCCTTCGCACATCTCTGTGTAGCCTCTCTAACGTGATAAAAGCAAAGATCGACTACACCCCAAACAGCAGAAAATGTTTCAAAGGGTTATCACCAAGAAGAGTGTGGACAAGGAGCCAACGTCTCCTCAAGGTTCTGTAATCAAATAGACATGAGACAAATTAGAAATAGACAATAACCAAAATTAATACATGCATAACTATGGGAGCCGCCCACACGGGAGCCAGAGACTGAGGGTTGAAAGGTGGTGTCTGTGACATTCTGAGCGAAGGATGAGGGAGGTGCCTGAGGCTCCAGAGGGGAGGAGGCCATTGAAGACCAGGTGTTCAGCACTTGGAAGTCTCCGCTGCCCTGTAGAGAGGTGAGAGAGACATTATTTCTGGTCTGTCTGGTCTCCATTTACATTCTTTAAGGGAGAAGTAAACGTTCCTCTGGGCCTTAGGGTCTCGATCGCCTTCAGCTGAAAGTGACCCACAGGCCCGGCTGGCACATCGCGGGGAGGCTGTCTGACCCCCTCGGTGAGCAGTGGGTGGAGGCTGCCCTCGGGTGAAACAGGCCAGTCAGAACGGTGACACCGGTGAACTGTTGCACAGGGTGGGGCTGGCTTTCCTGTGAGAAAATAATGCCAGAATTTACAGGGGCGCACCCAAGGCCTTCTCAAGTCGTCTCCCTGTTGGTAGACACAGGCTAAAGAATTTCAAAGTGGGTTACCCCATCAGTGAGTGTGAAGGCAATGTGGTGGGTTAGAAAACAGTGGGTGGTGTCTTTTTTTCCAACAGATTAGACAATCAAACGTCACCCGTGTTTAATTTTCTGCTGTTTAATGGAAAAAGATGTCTATATAAAGTGGGGAGAACAGCCCCAGGCACGTAGCAGGCAGTAAGTACATCCGTGTGGCGAGGACGG
Organism: Myotis lucifugus; assembly: GCF_000147115.1. NCBI lineage: Eukaryota > Metazoa > Chordata > Mammalia > Chiroptera > Vespertilionidae > Myotis > Myotis lucifugus. The sequence continues at coordinate 1,039,794 of NW_005871200.1, forward strand.
GGATGGACAGACAGTGATGTGAGCTTTCTCAGTGCGGGGAATGGTGCGATCAAACATCAGAGCGCCACGAAGCACCTTGGGAGAGTTACGGGGACCGACTGTGCCAAGACAGGGAAGTCCAGAGCGGCACTGCGTCAAGTGCTCTGTTTGTGCCGCTAACGGGGGGTTCGGCCCTGACTCGGCCTGATTTCCCTCGCTGTGGAGTGAGGGTGGGAATCACAGAACCTATCATAAGGGTCACTGGGACGCCGGTGTGTAAGGGGGGGTGAGGGCAAGAGCCTCAGAACAGGGCCCGGCGCCCGGTGCCCATGTCTCAGTCCTGTCCCTGCTCTGTAGACAAGGCGCACAAAAGCCTTCCCTGAAGCCTCTTCTGAGCTTTTCTCCAGGCAGTGTCAGAGCCCCAGGACACATCGCGGGATCTGGAGATGTGCTTCCCACACTTCCTGCTTAGAGCAGTGATTTCAAACTTTTTTGCTATAATCCATAGTAAGAACGGCATTGTGTGTGTGTGTGTGTGCGCACGCGTGTGCATTCTCACACCTAAACACACAAACGCAAAGAAACTTTTATGGAGCACCCAGAATGCACTCTGATCTCTTCTGTTCTTCTGTTCCATTTTTCTAAGTGCCGGTTACAACCCTTAATCTCTTCATACTGTAGCCAGCCCATATTTTGGAAAACTCAGCTTTAAATGAGTTGTGACCATGAACAATCGCAGGCTCGAACCTCTCCGTTTGGATGCTGAAGTCACTCCCGGGTTCCTCGGGACTTACCTTAACTGATGCCCTCCTACAGCACCACTTCCATCCACAGCCTTGGGGAGGCCATCGGTTAGCGTGCCCTGCTGGGTCTGAAAAGGGTTGCTGGCTCCGCCTGGCTTCCCCCGAATTCTGCAGCTGTCCTTTTGTTCTTGTCACTTTGTTCCAGCCCATGAAGTCCTGCAAAACACTGTGTGCCTTTTGCTAAGTAGCCGACTTTAGTTAATGATGAATGACTGGATGAAAGAAAGATGTATGGGTAAAAGGTATAAGCTGCTTATCCATAAATCTCAAGGGGGATAGTTACAGTCTCTGAAGAACACTGCCTCTAGAGTCTTAGTCATCCATTTCACGTTTTCTGATTGCGTGGCAAGATTAAACTTGCTCTTGCGAAAATTTTCAGTTTTGATACCCATCATTTTGAGGAATGAGCTGACAAAGGTAATAAGGGGATTCCAGGACACAGGAAGGGATGAGGCATATTTCCTTGTTTAAGTACATTTTTTCAGCTTTAAAAAAAAACAAACACGAACCTCCACTGAATTGTTTGAATTGCATTAGCATAAAGTTAAGTTAAATATTATTAGTTAAAAAAATATAGTTAAAAATAATGCATCCCTTGCTATTGTAAATCTTGCTGAGAATCATTTCAACACACATACAGGACCTGCCACACACATACACACACACACACACACACACACACACCATCACACATCACACACACACACACACACACACACACACCATCACACATCACACACACACACACACACACACACACACCTGAAAGAGAATTTCACAAAGATCTGGATTGCACCCAGTATTTTTTCTGTTTTGTTACTTAATTTGTTTACTTAATTTGAAAACTCAGCTGCAGGATAGGGGGAGATTGAAGCCTGGAAGTCTCCGTTTGACCCCTTAAGGGATCAAATATATGGTGATGGAAGGAGATTAGACTTTGGGTGGTGAATACACAATGCAATATACTAGTACATACAATGTGTTGTAGAACTGTACACTTGAAACTTAGATACTGTTATTAGCCAATGTCACCCCAATAAATGTAGTTGAAAAAATAAAATAATAAAAATTTTAAAACTCAGCTTTAAATGAGGTATGACAAAAACAGTACATAAACAGCCCCTCTGCAAATGTTGAGCATCATTCTAGGTTCTATTGATTACAACCCCTGTGCACATGTCAGAATGAAGAGGAGAAAGCTCCCCCCCACCACCACCAGGCTTACAAAATGTTACAGCTGCAGGGACAAGGGCTGAGACGCACATATCTTCTCTGAAGAAATTAAGTCCAGGTTGTTGCCTTTGGAGAAAAAGGTAGTAAGGTGAGTGCAGGTTGAAAGCAGCAGCAGGTACTCCCAGGGACTCTGTTCTGTGTCAGCCCTTGAAGGCGGACAACTCCTAAGGTGCTGTCTCTCGGCCTCCCACGACTCTAAGTTATTCTTGGGTTATACCAGCCAGCCTGGCTGGCTGTGGCCGTGGGTGAAAGTAGACATCAGTTTCTCTATCTGCAGAATAACAGGATTGATCCCTTCCATTCAAACACCCTGTTCCCCAGAAAGTCATCTGTGCAAAGAGGCTGATTGCTTACTTTCCAACATCAGGGGAGATAAAACATTTTCTGGCAGAACACTATAGTTTCTCAAGGGTAGTGCAGTGAACGTACTTTTACCTTTAATTTCTTCAAGGCTTATCTACAGGGGAATTTGTAAAGACCTTGTCAGGCTTTGGAAGCAGGGCTTGGGTCTTCCATGCCAGACAATCTCCAGGTTCTCTTTATTTAAAGTGTGTACTGAACACGCCCTTGCTCACCAACCCAACTGAAAGGAATGGTTGGTGGGAATCAGCTGTTAAGATCCCCTCACTGAGCACAAACACAGCACTTCCCACTGGACCACTGGATGTGACCACTACCTTGGGAATGCCTTCTCCAGCTAAATACTGATTTTCCCTAAAAAAACATATCAGGTTTACATGAATTTGTGGTTGTGTGTACCTCCTTATTAATCTCCAGAAATTAGGTGTTACTTCTGGAAAGAACACTGTTAGTGAGTGGAGGATAGTTCTGAGGTGTTTTCTGGGTCCCTCTATCTGGTCTCATGGGAAAGTAGTCAGGGGCCATTCCACCTTAGGGCTCAGGAGCTGAAGCATAACTTAGGTTAAGATGTTATCTTTAGCCTGCAAAAAGTTCCAGGTCTTGTGACCATTACTCAGAGCCAGGCTACTGTCCCCTGCTGCCTCGGGGGTTGCTGATTATCCAGAAGAAAAGGTTAGGTCTCCGCGGGTTAAGGGTGGGGGGAGGGGAATATGATTTCTAGAGCTAGGATTTGAAACTAAATGGAAGTCATAAGGAGCCTTGGTTTCAGAATGACTGTGTTTTTATGACTCTTGTTTTTATTTTTCATTTGTTTCATAAAGCCCTGTTCTGTAATGTAAAAAGTGAATGGGAAGTCTGGTATCCGGAAGGGTACTGAGCCATGGGAAGGCTAGATCCTACAGAAGAGAAGGAGGTATCACTCCTTGCCTGCTCTGTTTCCATTGAGCAGCCTCTCCCAGCCCCATATAGATGAAGCAAAGACCTTAGGCCTGGCCCGTGGACAGTGGACATCCACAACACTGGGCAGGTGTTGGAGGTCTGTACAGGTTTGCTGAGTGAGTGAATGATATGGTAGCCCATTCCATGTAGAGCTCCCTGATTTGATGCTCCTATAACCAGTCAGGGTTGAGTACAGCCTGGATTGGATTTCAGGCCAGCTTCACCTAGACCAGTGATTTTCAACCAGTGTGCCACAAGAATTTAAAAAACATGCAATACCTGACTATTTAGTCAGAGGCACTGAGCTCTTTTCCCTTAAGTTGTCAAGAAATGACAACAGCCAATACAACAATAGCTGTCCAGTGTGAATAAATCAAAGTTATACCTATTTTTTGTCAGATTGGCAAAAACTATAATATATTTTTTGGTGTAGTGCAGAATTCTAGTAATTACTTTATGTGTACCATTAAATGAAAAAGGTTGGAATTGCTGTTCTATTTCCCAGACAAAAAAAGTTAAAGTCCATTACCACCAAACCAGCATTTCAAGGAATGTTAAAGGGCCTACTTTAAGAAGAAATCATATATAATAAAGGGCTAATATGCAAATTGTCCCTTTGGGAGTTCAACTGACTGGGAGTTAGACTGACCTGGAGTTGGACTGCTCGCTATGATGTGCGCTGACCACCAGGGGGCGATGCAGAATGAAAAAAAGCCCCCGCCAGCACCCAGGAAAAGGAAGGTCCCAATCAGCCCTGATCACTGGCCAGGCCAAGGGACCCTACCCACGCACAAATTTCATGCACCGGTCCCCTAGTCAATAATAACCTTAAATGTAAATGGACTAAATGCTCCAATCAAAATGGATAAGAAAACATGACCCATATAAATGCTGTCTACAAGAGACCCATATCAGAACTAAAGATGTACACAGATGAAAGTGAAGTGATGGGGAAAAAATTCCATGCACATGGAAATGGGAAAAATGGTAAGGTAAGGTAGCAATACTTTCATCAGGCAAAATAGACTTAAACACAAAAGCAGTAAAAGAGACAAAGAAGGTCACTACATAATACTAAAGGCATTGATCCAAAAAAGGTTATAACCCTTGTAAACATACATGTACCCAACATAGGAGCACCTAAATATGTAAAGCAAATCTTGATGGACATTAAGAGAAAGATCAACAGCAATACAGACATAGTAAGGAACTTTAACACTCAGCTGACATCAATAGATAGATCTTCCAGACAAAAAAAAATAAAGAAACAGCAACCTTAAACAACACACTTGGATTGGATGGATTTAATTGATATTTACAGAACATTTCATCCCAAAGCAGCAAAATATGCATTCTTCTCAAGTGCACCTAGAACATTCTCAAAGATAAACCACATGTTAGACCACAAAATAAGTTTTAAGAAATTCAAGAAGATTGAAATCATATAAGCATCTTCTCTGACCACAATGGTTTGAAACTAGAAATCAACAATAAAAAAAACAAAGTGAAAAACTTTCAAATACATGGAGACGAAATAACATGTTATTAAACACTGACTGGGTTAACAATGAGATCAAGAAAGAAGTCAAAAGTTACTGAAGACATATGAAAATGAACATACAACCCAAAATCTATGGAATACAGGGAGAGCAGTCCTGAGAGGGAAGTTCATAGCATTACAGACCTACCTCAAGAAGAAAGAGAAATCTCAAATAAACAATCTACACCTAAAAGAAATAGAAAAGGAGCAACAAACAAAGCCCGGAGAAAGTAGAAGAAAGAATAAAGATCATGGCAGAAATAAATGACATAGCACCAGACTAAAGAAAAACAATACAAAGGATCAATGAAACCAAGAGCTGGTTCTTTGAAAAGATAAACAAGATTGATGCAGACTCATCAAGAAACAAACAGAGAGGACCCAGATAAATAAAATCAGAAATGGTTGTAACAACTGACACCACAGAATTACAAAGGATTGTAAGAAAATACTATAAACAACAATATGACAGGAAATTGGACAACCTGCGTGAAATGGATAAATTCCTAACAACACACCATCTTTCAAAACTGAATCAGGAGGAATCAGAAAACCTAAATAGACCGACTACAACAAATGAAATTGAAGCAGTTATCAAAAAACTCCCAACAAACAAAGGTCTTGGACTGCATGGACTTACAGGTGAGTCTTACCAAACATTCCAAGAAGAACTAACACCTATTCTCTTCAAACTATTCCAAAAAATTCAAAAAGAGGGATGATTTCCAAGCTCTTTTTATGAGGCCAACATTATCCTAATTCCAAAACCAGATAAAGACCCTGGAAATAAAGAAAATTATAGACAAAGATCCCTGATGAACATAGATGCTAAAATCCTCAACAAAATATTAGCAAACTATATCTAGCAATACATTAAAAAGATCATACACCATGAACAGATGAGATTTATTCCAAGGATGCAGGGTTGGTACAATATTCACAAATCAATAAGTGTGATACATCACATAAACAAAATGAAGGCTAAAAATCACATAATCATATCAATAGATGCAGAAAAGGCATTTGATAAAGTCCAACACCCATTTATGATTTAAAAAAAAAAAACTCTCAACAAAGTGGGAATAGAGGGATCATACCTCAACATAATAAAGGCCATATATAACAAACCTACAGCCAACATCATACTCAATGGGCAAAAACTAAAAGATTTGCCCTAATATCAGGAACAAGACAGAGACGTCTGCTTTCACCCCTCTTATTCAACACAATACTAGAAGTCCTAGCCACAGCACTCAGACAAGAAGAAATAAAAGGCATCCAAATTGGGGAGGAGGAAATAAAACTGTCATCATTCACAGATGACATGATATTGTACATAGAAAACCCTGAAGACTCCACCAAAAAAATAACAACAACTAGATCTAATAAATAAATTTGGCAAAGTAGCAAATACAAAATTTAATATTCAGAAACAGGTGGCATTTTTATACACCAGCTAGAGACCTGGTCCATGAAATTCATGCACTTGGGGCGGAGGGAGGGGCAGGGGGGGGGGGTCCCTCAGCCAGGCCTGTGTCCTCTCACAGTCCGGGAGCCCTTGGAGAGCAGGCCTAAGCCGGTAGTCGGACATCCTTAGCACTGCCGCGGAGACAGGAGAGGCTCCCATCACCACCGCTGTGCTCTCCAGCCATGAGCCTGGTTTCTGACTGAGCGACACTTTCATTTCTGATTTTATTTATTTGCTCCTGTGTTAAGTGTCTGCCCCCTGGTGGTCAGTGCACATCATAGCAACTGGTCAATCAGTCGACTGTCTGCCCCCTGGTGGTCAGTGCATGTCATAGTGAGCGGTTGAGCAGCCTTAGCATATTATTAGCATGTTACACTCTGATTGGTTGAACAAACAACGGGATGACTGGACACTTAGCATATTAGGCTTTTATTATATAAGATAATGACTATCAGAAAGAGAAATTAAGAAAACAATCCCATTTACTATTCAACAACAACAAAAAATAAGGTATTTAGGAATAAATTTAACTAAGGAGGTAAAAAGATCTGTACATAGAAAATTATCGGACACTGAAGAAAGAAATTGTGAAAGATACAAAAAGTGGAAACATATACCATGTTCATGGATTGGAAGAATTAACATTAAAATTCCCATACTACCCAAAATAATCTATAGATTCAATGCAATTCCTATTAAAATACCAATGGCATGTTTCACAGATTTAGAACAAATATTCCAAAAATTTATATAGAACCAAAAAAGACCTCAAACCCAGCTGGTGTGATTCAGTGGTTGAACATCAACCCATCGTTCAATTCCCTATCAGGGCACATGCCTGGGTTGCAGGCTCAATCCCCAGTAAGGTGTGTGCAATAGGCAGCTGATCGATAATCTCTCTCATCATTGATGTTTCTATCTCTCCCTCTCTCTTCCTCTCTAAAATCAATAAAAGTATATTTAAAATTTTTTAAAATTAAAAATGGGACTGCCTTTTGACCCAGTGAAACCACTTCTGGGTATATATCTGAAGAAACCTGAAATACCAATTCAGAAGAGTATATACACCCCTATATTCATTGCAACCTTATTTACAATAGCCAAGATTTGGAAGCAGCCCAAAAGCTCATCAGTAGATAAGTGGGTAAAAAAAGCTGTGTTACATTTACACAACGGAATACTATGCAGCTGTAAAAACTAAAAGAAAGCTTATCTTTTGTGACAGCATGTATGGATCTGGAGTTTATTACGCTAAGTGAAATAAGCCAGTCATAGAAAGACAAGCGCCATATATGGTCCAACTTATATGTGGAATATAATGAATAAAATAAACTGATGAACAAAATAGAAACAGAGGCATGGATGCATGGAACAGACTGACAGCTGTCAGAGGGGAGGGTGTTTGAGGGACTAGATGAAAGAAGGTGAAGGGATTAAGCAAAAAGCCATGTATACATAACACATAGACACAGACAACGAACAGCGTGGTGATAGCCAGAAGGAGCTGGGTGGAGGTGGGCAAACGGGGGATGGGGGGATGGGAACGGAAAGAGACTTTGCTTGGGGCGATGGGTGCACGATGCCGTGTGTGCAGATGATGTTTTTTGAAACCTGCACCCCAATGAATTCAATTTTAAAAAAAAGAAAAGAAAATTGCTGCTGTAGACCATCCTCCTTGGGTGCCATGCTGAGTACTACCTGAAGACGCATAATTAGTCTCTTTTAGACCTCCCAGTTGTCTTTGAAAGCCCAAGAGCAAGAATCTGAGCAGTAAACTGAACCATGTGCAAAAAAGAGGAACACCGTCTGGATATGGACAATATCACGTGGACCCTAGGGTCCCCTGAGGGACCATGACAGTGGGCACATCACGGTTGGGTACAGAGATGGCCAGGGAGACCATGACTCAGCACTCTAGTTGCCAACCACCTCTTACCTCTGCTGTGAAGATGGGAGGGAGCCTGGGCACCCGGAGCTGCTCCTGTACAAGAGGCAGGGCACACGGCAGCTGGCCTCACTGCTGGGCATGGAGGGCACCTGGGCCAGCAGTCGCCACACGGTGCCCTGAGGAGTGCCGGGCAGACCCTGAAGCCAGACTTCACCTCACGCTTCACGACCTGAGCAGCCTGCTTTACGGCTCTCATTGCCACACAATTTCCTGTGTGCAAAACATGCTCAGAGCTTTAAACAACAACAACAAAGAAACCTGAAACCACTTTTGGCTAAATCAAACCACCAATCAAATCTCTCTTTATAGAGTTAGGAAATACATGTGGACCCCAGGAACTCCACGTCTCTCCCACGATCACGAAACCAGATTGAAACTGAGATTGGACCAAAACCCGTTCTCTTGACTCCCAGCTCCTGATTCGCTTTGGGAGCCCAAACGAGCTTTCGTTGAGGATGTTTAATGGTGGGGAGTTGGGGTGGGCGCACAGGCATTGCCCCTCTCTGCAAATGGGTTTCACCACAGAAAAGGCACCAAAATCTTGTCTGGTCTATGGAAAAGTGTTGGCTAAATCACTTCAGCTGAGTCATTCAACAAACATTTATCCACCACCTAACCTGCTATGTGCTAGGCAAATTCCAGAGATACCGCGGCCCTTAATAAACTGCACAGTGCTTGTGGGACTTTACACATGAGGGAGACACGTCCTGGGCGGTGGCGAGATGATGTGGATGTCAGGGCAACGTGGCAGGTGCTCAGGGGTCATAGAGACAGGGCAGGGTGGATAAGGACACTGGGGCGTGTCCTGCCCCAGATAAGGGGAAGGTGACTTGCAAACTTGCCTGGGGAGGGGTGACAGCCTGTGCCAGGAACCAGCATGCCTGGGGAGCAGGAGAGGGGCAACCCGACAGCCTGGGATTCAGGAAGCAACCTCTTTTGGCCTCGGTCTCATTCAGTGGTCACATCATGGAATAGTCTCTTCTGCACACTGACCTTGATCCGATGCTTCTTACCAGTGTACAAATCAATCATGTCACATTTTAGGGGAGGAAGAGACTTTTCTCTTACCTTCAAGGTTATTTCAACTGGTCTAATAATTAAATTATGGGACAGATTAACAAGAGAAAATAACCAAATTTAATTAACATACATACACATGGGAACCCCATATACATGAGAGAGTCAGCGACCCACATACATGCAAGGTTCAGAGGCAGCAAGGAAACATGGGGAGAGAGGACATTCTGAGTTAAGGATGATGTAAGGCGCCTGTGGGGGAGGAGGTCAGTCTCACGATGATAGGAGTGTTCTCCTGAGGAAATGACATTTGGGCCAAGATCAGAAAGATGTCCAAGAGTTAGCTTGATACTGATTACCTCTAATCTTATTGAGCAATTACCTAAGTCAGCTTCACTTGTTGCATTCACTTCTTTAATCCTCCCAACAACCCGGCAAGGCAGGTATTGTTATTTTCTCTCCATTTCACGGGTGAATAAACTAAAGCACAATGATGTCATTCTCCTGGAGGTCTCCAGCTCCAGGTCTTAGTCCTCAGTGGGAGGCTGTGGAGGTGGGTGTGGTCTGGGAATGAAAGGACCAACTGCTGATGTGCAGGGCTGTTGAACTAGAATCCAGATGAAGCTGGTAAAGAGAGAAAGAGCCACGTCGTGAAGATACAATAGTTTGTGATATTCACGCCAAAAATTGCATTGTTTTGCCTATGGCCAGCAGGAAATATTTTAAAGCAGGGAGCACATGATCATACTTCAGAAAGGTCACTCAGGCTGCCGTAGCCAGGCATCCGATAACGGTGACCTTGCCTGAGGAGATGTAGAGAAGCAGACAGATGAAACAGTGTCTGCTGGAAGTGAGCATCTCCAGGTAATTTAAAAGAAAGACTGAAGTCTCTTAGAAGCAATGATGTGAAATATGCTAATTACCAATTTTTTTATCCAGTCCTTTATAGCAGTTTGGAAGTTCTTAAACTGATTCCCATATATATGAAAAACCATAGCATGCAGAGGATGTGTTGTAGAATGGTGCACCTGACATCTGTATAATTTTGTTAACCAGAGTCATGCCAACAAATTCAATAAAAAGAAAAAAAACATAATATGGATTGCATTAAAATATTCTATAATTTTCCCTGGCTGGTGTGACTCAGTTGGTTAGAGTGCTGTCCTGTCCACCAAAAGGTTGGGGGTTCGATTCCTGGTCAGGCACATACCTAGGTTGCAAGTACTGGAAGACAACTGATCGATCTCTCTCTCTGTCTCTCTCTCTTTCTCTCTTCCTTTCCCTCTCTCTAAAATCAATAAGCATGTTCTTGGGTGAGGATTTTTAAAAAAACACCTATAGCCATATCAGGTTTGGCTCAATAGATGGAGCATTGGGCTGCGGACTGAAGGGTCCCAGATTCAATTCCAGTCAAGGGCACGTGCCCGGGTTGTGGGCTGGGCTCGATCCCCAGGAAGGGGCCTGCAGGGGGCAGCCAATCAATGATTCTCTCTCATTGATGTTTCTCTCTCTCTCTCTCTCTCTCTCTCTCCCCCTCTCCCTTCCTCTCTCTGAAATCAATAAAAATATTTTTTTAAAACCACCTGTAATTCATTCAGCCAATTGGAAACCATGTGAACGACCTGCTTCCTGGCACCCGGGTCACCATGACCCACCTTCTCAGTCCCTTCTGGCCTTGACACCATCAGGGTCCTGAGGGGCTGCTGTGGCCAGGGCTCCCAGGCGGGACACTCCCTGTTAGGGCCTCTCAGGCACCCACTCTGTGCTAGGAAATGCCCCTGACCAACTCTAAATGCCAGCCCACAACTTCCGCTTCTCCAAGTTTGACTCCCAGATTACTTCTTTGCCGCGTGGCTGGAATGGAGTTCTGGTGAATAACTTCTGCCAAGATGACGAGCTGGGTTTCTAAAGACAGATGTGTGGAGAGGATATTTTGGGTATGAACGTCTTTGGCAGAAAATGGAATGGTGTGGAAATGTGGAGTCCGGGGTTGTTTTCTCTGCCTGTGGTTTTCCGGGGTCCCAAGTAGGGGGCGGGGGGGGGGGGGGTGTACAGAGAGGGCTCCGCCGTGGCGGCAGGGATTCGCCACAGAGGAAGTGGCCTCCCAGTACCTGATTGAGTCCAAGTAAGACACCGAGGACACGTCTCTTCTTCTGAGAAAAGGAGCATCATGGGCTTTCAGGACTGGAGAACGTTCCCTGCCGGATGGGAGCTGGGATTTGTAGCTCCTGTGTGTGTAGAATACGTGCTGATCTGATGGGTCATCTGACCATCCTCGGATTTCTAACGCTTACATTCTGTTCAAGTTCAGATATGTCTATGGAAGGCAGAAAAATACAGGCTAAACCCTTCTCTTGGGTTTCCAGGAAACTGCCAGTCCTTTCCGAAACGCATTTAGTGCTGTTTCCTCCTGGACGTGTGTTTTGCGCCACCTTGTGGGTACATTGGGAACTGCGCCTCCCCAAGCTTCTCCGGGCTCAGAGAACCACCTACTGTAACCCTCCCCAGCTGAGAAGGTGGGAGGGGCCTGCCACACCCACTGACCCCCTAAAAGCAGGTTCCAGGCTTGCCCACAGGACAGAATGAGCATGATGAGAATGTTAATCTTCCCTGCTACTGTGCACTGCTCCACATCATCCACAACTGCCATAGCCCATAAAACTGTACACTGCAGGTGGAGATGGGACAAGGCCTGCACGGCTCCTCAAGTCAGGTGCTTTCGTAAGAATAAAGTGCTGAGGCCTTCTTTTTCTTTTTTCTTTTTTTTCCAAAGGGAGCAAGAAAATGGGAAGTGAAGGTTGGCAGCAGCCCTTCCTGCTTGTGAAGTACTAGCCTTTGCAGCACTTCTCTGTGGGTACTGAGCTGGAGGGGGTGCTCTTCGCACAGGAGCAGAGCAGGGGCGGGTTTCCATCACATGCACTGCAGCTCGTCTTAGGTGTAAAGACAAGCCCAGAAACAGCATAGGGCCCGAGGGGCCGCCCGGGCTTGCACCTGGCTGGGTGAGGGGCCTTTGGCAACAAGCTCTTGCTGGTCGTAGGAGAACAGAACATTGTGGGCTGTGTTGGGAGAGGAGAGAACAGAGTTTCAGTGCCTCACAGCCTGCTTTTCAATGTGCCCTTCGCATACCAGCCTTGGGACCTTGGACATGAGCCTAAGACAATCAGTCTGCTAGTCTATAAATCAGGGATAATAGTAGGACCTGCCTCGTGAGATTCTTGGAGGATTAAATGAGATATAGCCCCGGCTTGGCTCTTGGCTGACTCCCGTAACTGGTCCGTGTGAGTAAGCAATGCCTGCTGAAGTTCCCTGGACCCCTAACATCTGGTAGGAAGGAGGGAAGTGATAGGACCAGTGGCAGGTCAAGGGTATCTGTTCTATCAGAACAACCCAAACTAGGTCATTGTCTCTGAGGAGGTAGATCGGAACTGCAGCGTGCCTGAAGGAGGGGTGCAGTCACAGCACTGAAACGTGCTGGTGATGCGAGGCTCCCTGTATCCTGTGGCCGGGCTCCCCACCCCCATGCAGACACGTGCCCAGGAAGCACAGTGGGGTGATGAGTGGCTCCCACAGCTCTCCCAGGGGTCCCCTTTGAGACGGAAATCAGCCGAACTGCCATGTGAGGTCTGGTGGACAGGTAGTGTGCGTGCTGGTCAGCCAGAGGGTGAATGTGGCTCTTCCGAAAGCCATCTGAGGGGACTCAGGATTTAGCAGCAAAACCTGAAGGCAGCCCTTTGTCATTTCTCTTCTCGTTCATTAACAATCCTAAGGTCTGGAGTGTGTGTCTAGCGTGTCTAGAGGTTGCCATCACCTCACAAGAAGGAAATATGCTTTTATTATCTACCATGTGCCAGGCACTGGGCCAGGGAGTTCAGACATTGAATCTGCGCAGCAGCCCTGTGAAGTAGTTCTTTCACCCCTTTTACGGGTGTGGAAGCTACAGTGCAGTGCAGTGAAGTGGGTAGTGAGAATGGGGCTGGGTCAGGAGGGAGGGCGGATCATCCTAGCGGTATTGCATCTTTCCTCACAGCACCAGGCACAGTGCCTGGCCTCAGGAAGAGCTTAGCAAATGCCTGCTGAGGGGAGAATGGAAGGATCTGTGTGGCAAAGGGGCATTCGGACACATGGCAGGTGCCCCACTAGCTCTGAAAGACCAGCTGTGTGGAGCAGCGGCTGGCAAGTCATCAATTTAGAATTCACTGTCCTCGGGCCAGTGGCCTGCTGGCCCGCAGCCAGCCGTGTACAAGGGCTGACTTGATCAGCTTTGGCCGTTTTATTTTAGGCACCCCACCTTCCAAAGAGGTGCCGGCTGGGAACTACCCATTCATCGTCACCTCTGACGACGGACGGAAGGTTCCTGTGGTCCAGGCCTATGCTTTTGGCAAATACTTAGGCTATTTGAAGGTTGAGTTTGATGCAAAAGGAAATGTCATCACGTCCCATGGAAATCCCATTCTTCTCAACAGCAGCATTCCTGAAGGTACGTGAAACGGGGCCATGTCCCACTAACCCCAGAATTAGGTGGCTGGATTTTTCCTCCTTTTTTTGTTATTATTTCAGGACAAGACTATAATATTTTGTAGAATTGGGCTTCTCCCTGAATTTATCATTTTCGTGGATAAAGAGATTTAAAACACCCAAACACCACAAATCCCTGTTTGCTTTTTTGAGTCCTTTTAGCATCAGACACTGTCCTGCCTCTTGGGCCTTTTCAAGCTTGGCCCTGGCGTGGGAAAGCCACTCTCAGCTCACGTCCAGAGGACAGCTGACGACGGAAGCAAAGGGGTTCCGACCCGGCAGAGCAGGGCCCCGGCCCTGCCCCGCCCGACAGCAGTGTGCCTGGGGCAAGTCGCCCCAGCTCAGGGGCTTCATTATTTATCAAATGAAGGAGTGTCTTTTTTCCTTTTTGGTCTGGGACTTAGAGTAAAAAATACATCTTATGTCATCCATTTTCATCCAGTATGCACAGACACACTCCTACACCTCTCACCTGCCGCCTGCTGCTTAGCGTGATCAGGTCAGGGAAGGGGGCCTCTGAGGGGCCACAGTGCCCTGAAGGGCAATGGTCCCCACACAGCCACACAGACCTCCCAACAGCCAGCGGGAGGGGCCGGCCACACAGACGGCAGAACCTCAGCAGCCTGTGTACTTGCCCCTGGGCCTTCATCACCCACCAGCACCGCCAGCGCCGTCGCAGGCGGGCCAGCCGGGACTCAGAGGTGATGAACTGATGGTCGGAGACGCCGCACGTCTTCAAATAAAGGTTCATTCCAGGTCTTAGTACCAGGAAACAGAATAGAGGCTCCTAAGGAAGTTGCATAGTCAAAACCACAATGTACACAAGCACGGTAAAGCAACGCGTACTCACACAGGTTGCGGAATGGTGTTTGATTCCTTCCTCAAAACGGAGGCCAGTGTGGGATCGGCTTTAACTACAGACTGATTTTTTTTGTTGTTGTTATTTATTTATTTTTCTTCTAGATCCGACCATAAAAGCAGACATTAACAGATGGCGGATCAAACTAGACAATTATTCCTCCCAGGAGCTGGGGAAAACCATCGTCTACCTGAACGGCTCCAGTCAGTCGTGCCGCTTTCAGGAGTGCAACATGGGCAACCTGATCTGTGATGCCATGGTGAGTGGTCCACGCAGTGCAGGGCCCAGGCTAACGGAGGGGAAGAGGGAGGAGGAAAGGGGGAGGGAAGATGCTAGGGCGACAACCTGATGGTTATAGAACTGAGCATTTAAAACAAAGTCAGTGCCCAGACAAAAGCTGGGCAGGATTCACACTGAGCACCTCGGGAAGGAGTGTGAACGAGACCAGCTGACCATCGCTTGGATCTGCAAGGACTGAAGCCTTTATTGTAAGGTGTTCATGGTTGGATGTCTGGATTTGGGTGTTGCTTTTCCTGTAAGATGATCGGAATACGCAAACTCTGCTCCTCTGAGGATGTAGACACAGTAGGTAAAACACATCTGCTGGGGCCTAACGTGGAGACTGCATTTCCCGGGTCTGTCCTCTTGGCTCCAGAGAACGAGGGCTGGTGGCACCGGAACCTCCTGCACAAGCAGAGGGTGACAACACACACTCACGAGGATGATAACCACTCCTGAGGCTGAGCAAGGTGACCCAGCAAAGCACCGCTCTGCCCACCCCTCTGGGGGCTTTGCTGGGCCAAGGTCTCCCCAGTCAGAGGCAAAGCCCACACCCACGGGGCTGCTTCTCAGCCTGTGCTCTGCACATGCCTGGGACACAGCCACGCTCAGTAAATGTCTGCCGTGTAAATGAGTGTTCACGCTCTCCACGGTAAAACCACGGCTGTGAGGGAAGTGGCTAGAGATTCGCCAGGACGTGTGATGTTTCCAGGAAGGTCCCGAAGGAAACACCCCAGGCCGTAAGCTGTGCCGCGCCAGCACGGCCACAGGTGGCCCTGAGAGGGGGCGGTGAAGGATTGAGAAAAGACAGACAAGAGAAGAAAGCTGGGTCTCCGTGGGATGCTGCCCTCTCTGATGGAGAGCTAGGGACAGCGCCACAGACTACAAGCCGTGTCTTTATTTCATAGCCAGATTCCACGAGGCAAAGTAAGGGCGTGGTCAAGATGTTTACAACATTCTCGTGGGTTTCGATCCTACTCAATTACATGCACCTGAACTCTATCAAGCCCACATCACTCAGACACATGGGGCCACGTGTTCAGACCATAGGTTCAAGCTTACAACTATAGCTGTTGGCTATAATTGTGCTGGGAGGGCCCTGCCCTCCAAGCTGGGACTTGCACGTGGCCATGAGAGGACTGTGCCCTCTCATTAATCCGAGGCTTGAGCCTATCCAAACACTGTAGCCGCTCTCCACAGTAAGCAGTGCTTACCTCTCCGCTAAGAGACTGGGGCCAGGGTAAGAAAACTCTCCGTTTTGCACTATTTTTTTTTTCCAAACTAGAATATATTCATTTTATTTCTTGTAACTAAACATATATTTTGTAAAAGAAGAGTAAGAATGCAACTGATTCTCCCCAGTTTCAGGAGGCTGTCCTTGGGCCTTCAAAATAGCTGGTTGGGAATTGGCTGGGGACCTGGATGTGGAGGCCAGGGTCCTGTGGGCCTGAGGCCTGGAGTCAAAAGGCTTTCAGGTTCCGCCTTCAGGAGCCAGTGTGGGGCCGGCCGTGGAGGGACAGCCCCACTGGCCAGTCCGCACGGAGGCCCGTCCTGACTCAGAGCCGGTTCGCTGAGGCCCGTGGAGAGCACGGGGTCTTAGGAGAGGGGCTCGGAGCTTGAGATGGGTCACCGTGTCTTATTTTCCTTCTCATTCTGATGACTCTTGAGAGTTCTCTGGGAACAGGGGAGCGGGGAAAAGCAGCTTCATGTCCTCAGGAGAGCCAACCACATTCCTGGACGGGATTTCAAGGAGGAAGACCCAGAATAACTCACGTAAACTCTGCTACCGTTGCAGATTAACAACAACCTCAGACACTTGGATGAAATGTCCTGGAACCACGTGTCCATGTGCATTTTAAACGGCGGTGGCATCCGGTCTCCCATTGACGAGCGGAACAACGGTATGCTCCCCAGGCTCGGGCCCTGGGCTTGGGGTGGCCGCGCCCACGGGCAGCCTCAGCTCTGCAGCCTGCCACGCACCACAGTGTCAGTGCGAGCTCACTGCCACTCAGTCCTGCCTCGCCCAGAGAGCGTGCCCGCATGCATGCGCACACACACACTCACACAGACGTGTTTGCATGTGGAGGCAGCAGACTGAGGTTTGTGGACCCAAGCTTGATCTAAGCTTCTGACTCACCAAGTTAAATGGGAATTGTTGCTGATTCATGCAAGGTATTGGCAGCCTGCACGCTGATATCTGGAAAGAGAAAGGCAACACTGTTCTGTGCTGGGAAACATACCGCTGGATTAAATCCTTTCCGTGCACTTACAGACATCCAGGGTTACGTTACATGGTGAACCACACCAGCCAGACAGCTGCTCAGACACTCAGGCTGTCTTGCCTGATACACTCCCATAACCAGCCCGTTTTGGTGTAAGCCCCAAGCTGGTCGCGTTGTCTCAATCAGGGGCAGGCGGCAGGGAAATGCTGTCTGTCTGGAGGACCTAAGCAATGCTTAGCACTCACCACAGATCCAGCTCACGCCAGGAGATCCAGGCTAGGCACAGGCGACTTGGGAGCCACAGCCGGTCACCAGCTCCTGCCATCTTGCTCAGGGGGGAGGGCCCGGCCAAGGGCCTCTTGAATCCACTCCCACCTGCGCTGCGTCAGGAGCCACTTAGACTCCGGGTGCTGACCTCATCGCCTCCCATCCCCCTGCCTCCCCCGCCAGCCCTAAAGGAACCTGGTCTGGGGAATGCCTGTTCTCAAGATACCGCCTTCTTCCTCCTCTTGACCACCCGCAGGCACGATCACGTGGGAGAACCTGGCGGCCGTCTTACCCTTCGGAGGCACCTTTGACCTGGTCCAAGTAAAGGGCTCCACCCTGAAGAAGGCCTTCGAGCACAGCGTGCACCGCTACGGCCAGTCCACCGGCGAGTTCCTGCAGGTGGGCGGTAAGTCCCTCCCGGGTGGGGCGGGATTCCCGGCTGGTGGGCTTCGCTCCTCTTCACCAAGACCTCTGTGGCCAGGCCTGTTCAGGTTTCCCATAGGCCAACCCTGGTGCACAGTCTTTTAAAGGATGTGGCCTCGCAGACCACCGAGATGAGGTCAGCGCCAGAGCCCCGAGGCCCGGCACTGAGCAGTATTGACAGTCCGATTGGGACAGCAGGTGGGCCCTATGCAGGTGCAGGCCCTCCTAACTCGAACGGGCCAGCTGCCTTGAAGTCGTTTCTATTAAAATCTTAGTTGTTCATTCAATACTCTTTATAAAATAAAATAAAGTCCTTCCTGTGTTCTAGTCATAACCATCTGGAACCCTGCAGAGGTTCAGAGGCGTGCAGCATCCAATCAGTTATTAACACGGATAATTTCCGGGAGGGGCAGCCTGCTGCGTAGACACACCTGATTATTGAAGCAGGACAAATTGGGCAGGACATTTGTTCTGGTCGGGCTCCAGCCCTGGCCTCACCCTACGGTGGTCTGATTCCACGGTGACCTGGGCAAGTCCTCAACATCTCCGAATGCAGAGGAAACCTGCCTGCCCTGCTCATCCCACCAATTCCAGTGAACAGCGAATGAAAATAAATGCTTCCGAAATTGCCAAGGACTTCTGAAACGCTTTTGTCAATAATTCCACAGCCCCGTGCATTAACCTTTACATTAACATTCTTACTTGGCCCTGAAAGGATATCCTGGCCTCGTTTTGGTTTTTTTTACTGTAGATGGTGGCCCCGCTCGATGGGTGTGACTGTGTCGCTCTCCCTCTGCAGAACGCTTGGGACTGAGGGGCTGCAGAAGGTGGGGGGCCTGGGCTCGGGCCTGCTGCCTGAGGGGTAACACACACGTTCTGCGTTTTTCCAGGAGAGAGTGGGGGGAACAGCGGGTTTTGATGCTCCAGCCCGGTGCTGGGGAGTTGTATGTCCTGTGGAAGGCACTCAAGTCCAAATTATCACCATTTTGTACTCTTCAGCATTGTAACAAATGGCCTGCCCCTCTCATCTATTTCTCATTTTCCAAAGCTGCTGGACCAATTCATTTGGATTTTGGAAAGATGTAGTTTCTCCCACGGAGCCAGTCCTTGCCCATTCTCAGCCAGAGCCCGTTTTCCTCCCGTGATTCTCAGGCCTCCCAGAAGGACTCACCCTAACCAGGAAAGGGTAGCTGCACTGTCACCTCAACTCCTGCTGAAATTTCACTCACGCTCAAACTCATTGAAAACCAAGCCCAGGGCCCCAACTCCAGGTTTTGGCCAATATCTTTTTCTCAGAAAACAGAAATTTCCCTTTGGGTCCAGTGAAAACATACAGACTCATTTCTTTTCTAGGAATCCACGTGGTGTATGATCTTTCCCGAAAACCTGGGGACAGAGTGGTCAAACTAGATGTTCTCTGCACCCGGTGCCGAGTGCCCCATTACGAGCCTCTCAGAACGGATGAGGTGTATAAGGTGGTCCTCCCGAGCTTCCTTGCTAACGGTGGAGATGGATTCCAGATGTTAAGAGAAGAGGTACTAGAACATAACTCAGGTAAGCACAGGTGCCTGTTCCTCTCCACATCCCACAGGTACTCAGGAACAACAGTGCTGGTCCAAAGCGGGGAGCTACTCACGATGTCAGAGCAGCGAAGGCAGAGGCCAGCTCCCTCCCGTGTGTGGGAACATGTGCCTGTCCCTTCCCAGCACCCATACCCAGCCATCCACACCAGGGAAAATGCATTTATAAATCAAAACTGTTTTTAAAACTCTTTTATGTACATATAAACAGCTATTTAAATGTTGAAAAATGAATTTTTTCATTTACAGAAAAAACATACCTCTAGAACAGGGGTGGGCAAACTTTTTGACTCGAGGGCCACAATGGGTTCTTAAACTGGACGGAGGGCCGGAACAAAAGCATGGATGGAGTGTTTGTGTGAACTAATATAAATTCAAAGTAAACATCATTACATAAAAGGGTACGGTCTTTTTGTTTTGTTTTGTTTTATTCATTTCAAACGGGCTGGATCCGGCCCGTGGGCCGTAGTTTGCCCACGGCTGCTCTAGAACTTTAGGTTGGCCGTGGAAAATCATCATAGTACATCTCAGCTTTCTACAAGAAGCTTTTAGTGTGAATGGGTCAAGGGGTGCATGGGAGATGACCCCGCCCTATATCCAGTAGTTTGCTTTCATCTATTTCTTTCATTTGTGACCTATTTCTTTGTCTCCGCATTTTGGCTGCTTCCCTGTGTTGATAGAGTGGTTTTGTGTGCTAGGTGTCCTATAGGGCCCAGTGGCTCAGCCTCACTAATTACCTGAGGTGGACACTCTTGGTGCACCCCTTTGTGTGCTGTGTGCACAGTCTTGTTGTAGTTAAGCCTTGATTGTTGTAGGTATCACTGGAAGGAATTGACCTCCAGGCCAATTGGCTGTGAGGACCAGTTGTGTCTACAATGGGAGAACTTCTGTGCTGGAGACACCCTTATAGGGCAGGACTTGCTTCAGTGGGGCTTCGGCACTCACTGAGTCTGCCCAGGTTTTTAGGTGGAGAAAGGCCAGGCCATTCATATGCAAAAGCCTCTGCACAGGGCTTGGATGGGGTTGTAAATTGGGTGGGGTGGGATCTCAAGGAATCACCAGGGCGGAGGAAACCGCAATGGCTGCCAGTCTGCTCTGCCTCGGGGAGGTCCCCGGATCTGTGTCCCACGGCCCGTGCAGGAACAATAACCGCTGCAAGCACCTCTGGGAGAAAGCCACCCTCCCGTTCCTGCTGATGCCAGACAGTCCAGTTTCTCTCGGTATGAGTCTGGGTCCCCAAATTCTCACCCGGAACTGGAGGGAGCTTGTATCTCCCTCCCAATTGAAAAAGACAACAGCGTACCCAGCTGCCAGCCCCTTTCACGCATGCCTCCATACCTCCGCACTTCCACACCTCTGTACCTCCTACCGGACTCAATTTGCTTTTCTCTTTCCTTCTAGCTGTAGAATTTCCACTCAGCCAGCATTCCTGTGGTTCTGGGTGATATTCGTCTTTTAGTTGTAGCTTTAATGTGGTTGTGCGTGGCAGCAAATTCAGGTGTTTACCTGTGCCGCCATCTTGGTTCTCCTGAGCATCTTTTCTTATGTCTGTTGGCCATCGGTGTGACTTTTGTGGAAAAATGTCTATTCAAATCCTCTGCCCAATTTTAACCAGATTTTTTTCTACTGACTTGTATGACTTCTATATCTTTTTTTTACTACAAACCTCTTATCAGATACATGATTTATAGAGTGGTATTTTTTAAATAAATTTTGCTGGGTTCCTAAGGGTTTGTTGTAGTAGGCAATTAGTATTTCTTTATCAGCTCTCCTTTTGGAAATGAAGCCCCATTGCCTCTCCAGCAATTATGTGGAAATGATTCTGGAGCAGGCAAGCAAAAGGAAGCCACTGTATGTCTCCACTCGTTTCTCTTGCCCAGTTCCCCAAGTGCTTTAAAGGCAATGATGTCCACAACCTTTCCCCTGAGTTGCATTCACACCTGGAACACGAAAAGGCACTTGTGATCACCGCTCTTCTATTCTTCCGGAACACTTAACCTCTACAACGAAAGGACTATTCCCCCAATTACAATTACAAAGGACTTGAGAGAAATGCATTGGTTGTCTCCTCTCTGACTATTGATACCTTTCCTGTCACTAAAATAATGTCCATGTTTTCCTAGGTGACCAAGATATCAACGTGGTTTCTCAATACATCTCAAAAATGAAAGTCATTTATCCAGCAGTTGAAGGTCGGATCACGTTTTCTGCAGGAAGCCATTACCATGGAAACTTTTATCTAATATTCCTCTCAATTTTGGCAGCTATCCTTGTTTTATACCAATAGCCAAAAAACTCTCCTTGCCATTAATGTGTGAAACTGCCTTTTAAGAACTTTCTTTATAATGGCACAGACCGTCTTCGCAGGCTCCTAGAAGCTGAGCTTAGAAGATCGTAAATAAAGACATTGACATCGTCACTCAGGATCAACAACTTAGTGAACACACAGGAAAAGAATTTAAAATGAGCCCTGAGAGAGGAAGACCACCGTCTTCGGTTTGCATATGCATATTTTAAGCTGTTCAGAATACTTAATGGACTCCTCTCTTCATGGATAACAAATTTCTACTTTATTTCTGGTCTCTTCTTTTTCCTGTTATAGTAAGTTGCATGGACTAAATAAGAGCATCATTCTTCCTTGTGCCTCCTACGTTCCTTTGATGAGTCAAGGAACAAATGATGCAGCAGATAATGGGACCGGCTAGGTCAAGGGGCGGGAAGAAAGGGAAGGGAAGGAAGGGCATCCAGGACCGATTTTCATCGCAGAAGAGAGCTAAAGGACATAGGTTTCTTACATAGATATTTCCTGAGAGTAGCAGCATAGTGCCTGGCACATGGCATTAACTGTTTACGAGATTCCATCGGTTCTGCTTCTGTGCTCTTTCCTTTCTTCTTAATTTTAAGGTGTCATGAGAAGAGAACCTTCTTAGACCAGGTGTCATTCTAAACCTCCCCAGCAAGTGCCAATACTGTACTTATTCTAGTCACACCACAAACACACACACACTCCCCCGTCATGGCACACCTAGAGGGGAGACAAGGGTTGATTTTTAAAAAAAGGTGTACAACAGCAGTTTGAAGTCAGCTCTGCCTCCAACCTGGAACATCACTCTTAAGTCATTCTCAAGTCTACTAGTAGATATGAGAGCTCCTACCTGGGCGTGGGCCCCTCTGCGTGGGTGCTCAGGAAATACCCAGACTGAAGAGATGATTTTTGCCCAAAAGTGGTTGTGGGAACATGTGAACCTGCTCAGCGTTGCATGATCCAATGAGAAAGGGAAACCTTCACCTTAGAAAACAGTGAGCACCTAAGAAAGAAAGAGCACCTACAATGACCACAAAATAAAACTAAACAGAAACTTGTATGGACCATAAGGGAGTATGGGAGGAGTTTCTGGGGTGCTACAGTTTTCCATGTCTATCTGGTTGGTCACAGGCTTGTCCAGTGTGTGAAATCCATTGAACTGTACGTTTGTGATTTATACACATTTCCAAATATATTTATGCATATAAAAAAGTTAAAAATAGTGAGCAAACAGTAGCTAGAGGTTTGGAGAGGGAATATGTTTATTTCTTAATGTTTACAAATATTAAATACCCTTGGCATAGAATATACTTGTCATAACATCTGTATAAAGGTTGTGGCAGTAAAATAATGTCCTTAGTTCTATGTATATACACATTCTCTATAAATAATGTCAGTAAGATTGTAGGGAGCCCTAGCTGGTTTGGCTCAGTGGATAGAGTGTCAGCCTACGGACTTAAGGGTCCTAGGTTCGATTCTGGTCAAGGGCACATACTTGGGTTGTGGGCTCGATTCCCAGTAGGGGGCGTGCAGGAGACAGCCGATCAATGATTCTCATCATTGATGTTTTTATCCCTCTCTCCTTCTCCTTTCCTCTGTGAAATCAATAAAAATAAAAACAAAAAAGATTGTAGGGAAAATTAGAAGGGCATTTGGGGTATATTTTTTATGCTTGGACTTGTAAAATAGAATAAATTCTACTAGAGCACAAACTTTAAAGAACATTTTTATAACTTTTCTAAATATGTGTGCATGTGTTGTGCAATGGTTTAAGAAATGACCTCAAAAAGCTTTGTAATTGCAGATTCCAAACAATAAAATTGAAGATAGGCTCTTTGTCTTTGGTAGTTATTTCTTCTTTCTAGTGAACACCTATAACCCAAGACAATAAGAAAACTTATTTCTGACTGACAGAAAACTAACAATTTACTGATATCATTTCCCTTGATCATAGGCCACTTGCTATCAATAACCCTCCCTGTCCCCCATCTCACCCCAAAAATGGAAAGAAAAATACACGTAATTTTTAGGGAGGCGGGAAGAGTAAGTAAAGAATATTTTAAGTAAGACTACACTTTCTGGCTTTCATATGTAGAATCTGATGTAGAAACTGTTTTGAGGCCTGTAATGGTTTCCTAGAAATAAAAAAGGCCCACGTTAGCGTTGGGGATTTTAACTGATTTATCTGAACTGGTTGTGCATTTAAGAATCTTCAAGCGTACAGATGACACAATAGACTTTAATCAATCAGACACATTAAATCCATTTGGTGGCGGAGTGCCTTCAGCAACTTGAGACAGTGAGCTGGCTTTCTAGAAGAAAGCTTAGGCTGCCAACAGCTGTCCTTTAGAAAAAGTTGCTCCCTCGGGGAGTATGCAGTCCCATGGATGTTTGGCTAAGTTTGCCTAAATTAGGAAAGGTCCTGGATTCATTTCATGGGACTACTGTAACGAAGTGCCACAAACTGGGTGGCTTAAACAGCAGATAATCATCTCAGTTCTGGAGGTTTCGAGTCTCAGATCAAGCTGACAGGGTTGGTTCCTTCTAAGGTTTTGAGAATCTATTGCACATAAATTAAAACGACTGTTGAGCAATTCAACAGTCTGCAGAGTTTAGTAGTCCCATTCTCTAGTCCAGGGGTCGCCAATCTTTTGGACCTCAAGGACCACCAGTGGTCCGCGGACCACAATTGGCGACCGCTGCAAGCATGTCAAACTCAAAGGCTAACACGGGCTGAATAAACAAGGTTTAAGTTTATGTGGGCCACACAAAAAAACAAAAGCTTCAATTTTCATAGAAACGTAGGTTTATTTCGATTGAGACATGCTGAATACAAAGGGCTGAAATAAATGAGTAATTGTTAACAAAATAGAACATTTTAATAAAAATTAATTTTTTCTTGAATATTAACTTACCAGACACTGAATAACTGCACAAATTAATAAGCATAACTCAAATAAACCTATTTTTTTTGTTCTCCAAAAGCAAAGTATTTCCTGTTGCGCACACCAAACAAGTCAGTACAAGACTAATGATGTGGAAATTGGCTGCTAGAATATTCCCTGCTAGTATTAGTGGAGAGAAATGGTGTGCCTGTGCGTAAGGCGTGTTAGGGAAATGAATGCAACACGATTATAGTAATCAGTCTTTAGTTCATTATTAATAATATATATCAAGATATTGTAAAAATTAAGTTACAACATTTTTACAAAATTTTTATTAAAACATTTCTCACATACCATTATATTGGCTGGGCTGCAAAAATATTCGTTGTGGGCCACATGCAGCCCGTGGGCCGCGAGTTTATCCCTCTGGTGTTCGCCTGCCACCCTAAACTTATTTGTTCTCTTATGCACTTAACTTCTTTTAACTATTCAATCTGCATGGCTGATTTCTCACCCTCTTCTGTTCTTTTCTTCAGTGTCCCACCCAACATTATTTAAAATTGTAACCCTGTACCCATACCACTCTATTTCCTTTCTCAGTTTATTTTCCTCTGAACACTTACTTTATAACATATTATACTATTTCTTCACTTATTATTTATTGCACAAATATATCCCTAACATCTAAAACTGGCACATAGTGAAGGCTAAATACACATTTGTTGAATTGAATGAATCGCGCATAATTCCCTCTCTCAGACCTCTGTGCCACCCCCTTCACTCAGATGAAAAGCCACACAGTCCTTTTCTCCAGGATCATCTCCTCCAAAGAAAACAAAGAATATAATTTCTCTACCTACAAACACAAACACCCTTTTCTTTGTGCAGAGCAGTTTGACTCCTGTTATTCTAACCCTTCTAAAACCAAAAGACCAATTAACTCTTCCCCAAAAAGGATGGCTGACTTTTTCCAAAGATTAAATTTTGTAGCCTCCTTCCCCTACTCCCTAAAATGAAGATGATTACAATTTTTCCAGCAGTATCTCTTTTCCCTTCTCCCTTTTGTTCTACATCAGGGATTAGCAAACTACAGCCTATGGGCAAACCCTGCCTGCCACTGCTGGATGAAAATAAGATTTTATTGGAATACAGCCACATCCATTACTTGGAATGAAACAATATGTTGAAATAAAAACACAATTTTTCACTGGATTTAACCATCTTCTAGGGGCCCAGAGGCCGCAGGTTAAATATCTCTCCTCTATGTACCCAGCACTGTTAAAGATATTCTTAAACATATGAGACCATACACTGACATGAAGTACAATATAGTGGACTAGCAAGATTTGTTTGCTCAGTCATTATTATTCTAATGCTGATTATATCTGAAATTACAACTTATATATATAACATTAGTTTGCTAAGAAGAGTGGTAAAATAGACTTGTTTATATTCTAGTGTAAAATTTAATGGTTTTTGCCCTAGCTGGTTTGGCTCAGTGGATAGAGCATTGGCCTGCAGACAGAAGGGTCCCAGGTTGGATTCCAGTCAAGGGCACATGCCCGGGTTTCGGGCTCCATGGAGGGGTGTGCAGGAGGCAGCCAATCAATGATTCTCTCTCATCATTGATGTTTCTGTCTCTCCCTCTCCCTTCCTCTCTGAAATCAATAAAAAATATGTTTTTTAAAAAATTTAATGGTTTTTAATAAGTCAATAAATGGTTAAGTGCTTGCTTTCAACCATTTATCAGAATCTTCTGATATCTATAACTAAATGATCATACTTGTAACATAATCTTCTGACCTTTATGAATTTCAAAGTGCTTTCCGTATGTTTAATTTCATTTTATCCCCCTAATCAGAAATACCAATAACACATTTGAAAAATGTGAAAGCTCATACAGTAGAGGACACTCTTTATATAAAGACGGATAGAAAGAAAAGTGCAAAGTAAAATATTTGCAATATACCAGGGGAACATACTGTCTATAGGGATCCAGAAAGTGACTACTTTTGGAAATAAAAGCTCCTTTCATGGGGAAACACTGACAAGATCATGAAAACTAGAGAGACAGATCTAAGTCTAACCTCACCCCTCTCTCTGGTTTCAACATCCTCTCCTATAAAATAGAAATAATGCCATCTCACAGTTACTGTGAGGGATAATGAAATGTGATCAAGTATATAAAATGCCTGGCCAATGATATTGCATCTAGTTCCTTCCTCTTTTATAATGTGAATGATTGATTTTATATGTGAAGACTTTTATACGTCACATTTTATTTTTATGTTTTTGTTTTTTTCAATTAAACATTTTCTTTAAATAGAGCTCACCAACTGCTATGGATTGAATTGTGTCCTCCTAGAATTCATATGTTGAAACCCTAAACCCCAATGTTACTCATTCTGGGGATGAGGCTTTCAGGAAATAATTAAAGTTCAATGAGTCATAAGGGAAGGGCCATATTCCAATAGGACTGGTGAAAGAAGTAGAAGGGAAGGAAGGAGAGAAGAGGAAGGAAAAGGAAGCAGCAGGAGGAGGAGGTGGGAAAGGGGAAGAAGAAGGATAGATCTTTTTTTCTTTCTCTTCCCATACTCTGGCACTCAGGAGTCACCTAAGCACACCTACCGTGCTGGCACCCCGATCTTAGACTTCCCAATCTCCAGAACTGTAAAAATAAATTTCTGTTATTTAAGCCACCCATAGTCTATGGTATTTTTGTAATGGCAGCCCAAATAGACGTATACATGCATAACTTTTTTCTCATCTAAATAAACAGAATATCATAATTTAGAAGCAAGTATGTAAGGGTGTCATAAATATTGCTATACTTTATTTTTCAAGTTCACATTGACATTTTAAATAATGTTCAAAATGTTATACATTTAAATGTGAAGAGGTAGTAGCCTAATTAATTTTCTACCTGTCCCTGAGAAATTACTAAATGTTTAAGGCTTAATATTAAAGCACTGATTCTCAGAAACTCATATATATTCTACAATTTTCAGGTAATTAAAAATATAATAGGGCCCTGGCCAGGTAGCTCAGTTGGTTAGAGCGTCATCCCAATATGCCAAGGATGTGGATTCTTTACAAGGTCAGAGCCATACAAGAATTAACCACTGAATACATAAATAAGTAGAACAACAAATCCATGTTTCTCTCTCAATCTCTCTCCTTTCCTTTCTCTCTAAAAAATTTTTTTAATCAATAAAAAATATATAGATATATTTAATACTACAGATAAAATCTTTTCAAAAACTTACAACAGCTAATGATCATTTTATGAAACCTTTGAAAAAATAAGTGCATATCATTAAATGAGTTATTTTTCCAAATTATATTTCAGAGTCCCCAAATAACCCAGTTTAGTGCCTAATACATGGCTGAAACTCAATAAATATATTCTAAATGAACACTACAACCAATAACCAAACACAAAATGCTCAATCTTGAAAGACAAATTTGTTTCAAGGAGAAAAACATAGAATGAGAAAGAATTGTAAGTAGAATTCTAAACATTGAATTTCTAAAAACAATCATTTAAATTAACTTTCCTCAAGTAATAACAGTGAATTCTACATTTTTCTTTTGGAGAGACAACTGACAACATAAACCAAAAATCTACTTAACTTAATTTCTTATACCTATAAGCTTTTGGAATATAGTTACATCCATTCATTGAAATGTAGTTGTAACCACACAATTACAAATATCTCAGTTTTCACCCCTAAAAGACTATAACCTGTCACTCATCCAACAAAATCAAGAAGTTCCTTGTTTGCTCTGAAAAATTCATAAAGGATGTCTTTTTTATACACAATTAACTATGTAGAAAGAGAAGAAAAAGGGGAAATAAACCTCCTAAAATGTATTAACTCTAAATAAGAAAGCAAGTAAGATCTTACCCCTATTTCTCCACACTAAACATAATTATTTTCAAAATGATACAATACAAAGGTTGTCAGCCTTATCTGTTTGCCCGAAGAGGATTATGAATTATCTCTTAAAAAATGGATACAAGTGACATATATTCTAATAGAATTTAGGTAACAAATGTAAAACAAAAGGCTATGAAACCAAATCACTTTTAATCATAATTAAGTTAGTCTTTATTAAAACAAAAAAATCTCAGAGACAGAATTACATGATATATACAAGAATATACAAAAGTAAAAGAAAAAACAGTATATTTCTACTACATTAGCACAGCAGAAATTTTAACTGGTTATTCTATCCCAAATCCAAATGTTTACATCCAGGACGTCACAGAGGTAACTTCCTTTTGTACCTAAAGAAAAAATAAGTCCATTTAATAAAAGACAATAAGGTTCATTTATGAACTGCCTAACAGTTCCACAATTCCAGTGTACCTAAGACACAAATATTGCCATCTCACAATCCAGGACCCCTCAGGTGATGTCAGACTGATGGTTTCAGCCCAGTCCCTGCAGGCCAGGCCAAGGGACCCCACCAGTGCAGGAATCCATGCACCGGGCCTCTAATATGCATGTAAGATCTTTGGTTAATCTCTTACCGCCCTTCCCCCTCCCTGCTTCCCTCTGAGATTCATCAGTCTGTTCCAGGTTTCCATGCTTGAGCATTGAGCATCTGACCCCTGGTGGTCAGTGCACATCATAGCTACCAGTCAAACGGTTGCTTAGGCTTTTATAAATATAGATATAACAAAGAAATTAGCTGGTATATGCCTTATGTTTTAGGGATGAGAAAAATGGCAAGGTATGGGGACAGACCTTATAAAATTTCAAACAAAGAGTTGAAGGTTTTCTGTACTCATTTCCATGTAAATTGAATATAAAATGTCCATAACTGCTACCCTGTTTTAATATACATATAATATTACTATAATGAAAGCTAATAGGTAAATAGTTCAAATCTGAATTCTTCTACTCTATGAAACTGGTATTTCAATGCTATACCAAACCCTTGAAGAGCAGTTATTTCATCTGACCAAAGGGGATAGTCAGAAAAATATAAACAGTAAAAAATAATAACTTAAATCTTTGCTCTAACCTCCAAATCCTCAAGAGTCAATATAATGATAATAATTACCATCCTTTTTTAAAATTCAGCTGCTTCAAAAATACTCAAGTCTGACTTACACAGCATTCAGTGTTGCTGATGACAGCCTGGAGAACTTGGCCATTCTAGTGTTGGGACTTAACCTCACACCTTCCTCTGGAAAGACTACAGGGTATAGTGTCCCTTTCTGCTTTTAATTAGGAAGGAATGAAGTTAAGGCAAAGGCTATTCAGTTCCTGCCACCAAAATCCATTCTATATTTAAGCACACTGAATAAAGAAAATACAAAGATCCATTTGTTAAGGTTGTTCATATTTAAAAGGATCATAGTCAAGGATTTTCTTAATTTTTATGGCCCTATTAAAATAAATGTCAGAGCATATGATTAATAGCAAAGAATAAAATTGCTGATTTTTAGTTACCTTATTGAGCTCTGGAAACAGTTCTTGTATCACAATGTCCAATAAAACATAAGTCAGCTAAAGCACCAAAAAAAAATTTTTTTAAGGCATTAGACCAACACATAAAAATTGAGAAACACAAAATTCAGGGCTGTGGTTACTTCTAAATGGGAAGGCAGGGAATAGAACTGACAATATAAAACAAGCACAAAAGTAGCTTCAGTAGTATCAATAATGCTCTATTTTGTTTAAATATATTTTTATTGATTTCAGAAAGAAAGTGAGAGGGAGAGAGATAGAAATATCAATGATGAGAATCACTGACCGGCTGCCTCCTGCACACTCCCTACTGGGGATCAAGCCCACAACCTGGGCATGTGCCCTTGACCAAAATCGAACCCGGGACCCTTCAGTCTGCAGGCCAATGTTCTATCTGCTGAGCCAAACTGGCTAGGACGATAATGCTCTATTCTTAAGTCCATTGTTAGATACTCATGTGTTCACATGTGGACAGTTTATTATTATGCCTCATAACTCATTTTATGTTAGATATTTTATATGTAACAAAAATTTTAAAGAAATTTTATCTGAAATTTTAAAGAAATTATGTTATCTGAAAGATGAAATTCTCAATTTTTAAATTTTTACTTTATTTCATGAAATTTCTGTATATCCCAATTTTTCTACAATGAATGTTTGTTTTAAATCAAAACAAATCATGCTAAATAAAAACAGTAATTACCTAACAAGTGTAGCACAAACAAAACACACTTTTTTCTATTTGAATGTTTGAATTATGCTGCCTTGATTTAATATAGTGTCACTTCACAGTTAATAATATACCAGGCCCCCTACTGTGCCATTCACCAAACCCAGCCAACTCTAGTCAACCTGCTTTAATGAATTTTACCTGCTTGTTGAGAACTGGCTGCTGTAAGCCATCAAATAGAAGCCTGATGCTTTCATACTTGGCTTCTTCACCAATACACTTGACAATCACATCTAAACAAGAAAGCAATTTTATATTATAAAGTGACTCATCATTAACTAGTTCATAAAAGAAAATCTCCACCCTGTTTCCCGGATATTATGCAAACACTAAATCAGAATTTTCTAAACCAGGGTTTCTGCAAGGGTTCTGTGGTCAGGTTAAGAAATGAAGTATCAGGATCCTCTTTTTGGAGAGTCATAATGCACAAAGCATATTGCAAGCATATGGAATGTCACAGTAAAGAAATCTGCCTATACTATTAAGGGATAAAAGTTTGAAAATAATACATACTGTATTATTCCATTCAGGGAAAACAAAATAAAATCCTAAAATTATGTCTATACATTTGTACATATATATATAGAAATGCACAGAAAAATGTCTGTGAGAATTAACACCAACTGGTGCACACAGCTATTTCTGGAGGGTAGGAAGAGGATGGCCCCTACTTTTAATATATATTTTCATATTTGAATATCTTAATATCAAAAAATGTTTAATTTAATTTTTAACATAGACTTTCCTAAATGAATATGACCATTTTGTTTCTGTACTATTTGCATAATTACTATTAACTGTCTCACAGAACAATCCTTTTAGGAAATGTTTAAACACTAATTTAGGATCCAGAAAGTGTCATGTATCACTTGTTACCCAAAAAGTCAGTCCTTATTAAAATCTCTGCTGAATGTTTTCCCCCAAACAGGAAAAGAAAATCATTCATAAGTAAACAAGTTGCTCAAATATTTGTCCCTTCCCCCCAATCATCATGGAACTCTTAATGCTGCTCATAGAAAATTCTCCATTTAGGTGTGTTTCTATGAGGTAAATCTAACCCTAAGAGGCAAAGGCCAAATTTAATTTACAAGATGCATAGCAGATCCTTGATATTTTTAAGCTATGTAAGTAACCCAATATGGATCTTTTTAAATCCTCTAATTCACCAATACTACATAGAATTTCCCAGTTAATATGCATGGAGCATAACAGACAAAAATAAATTATCCTTTCAGATCCTTCAGGAGTCACTAAGAAATGAGGAGTAAAAGGCAACAGAATAACATGCTAAGCTTACTCACTAGCTAAATTGCTCCTTCCCAAATGAAAGTCTTCAAGTAGATGTGATTCAATTATGCCTCAGCAAAATAACAAATTATTACGTTCCTGAATAGCAAAACTAACGCTGTCAAAACCATGAATGCTATATCATATTATGAAACAGGTAATAAATTATTTCATCATTTATTTCATCATTTACCTACAGAAGATTTACTCAAAAATAGCTTTTGTTCACTTTTACATTCAGACCAGGGATTTAACTTAATTGTCCTCACACAGAGTAGCAGAACTACTATTCTGGGACTAATTTTTCAATGATGAGAATTCTGAAAGGTACAGTCCTAAGCCCTCTTGAATTCCTTCTCTATATTTTCTTCCCAGGTATTATTATCCCTCACACGTGACTCCCATATCTTTCCTCCAATTCCCAAACTTGGACAGCTAAATGCTTACTGCTAGCCATTTCCTCCTGAATAATGTACAGGCACTTCACACTTAAAATGTCCTAAACCAAGTATCCTCTGCTTTGACCCCTTGACATTTTTTCCTTGTATTTCCCATCTCAGTAAGAGGTGACTACCATTCACTTACTTGGTGGCCTGAGCCTACCTCCTTTACGGGAGAGGTGATCATCCTTTCCCTTTGAGACACATGACTCTATTCACATGTATGTTTTGACTGCATGTCTGTCTTCCTGCTAGACTTGAGCTATCCAAGTATATTTTTTTTATCCCTTTCATTCTGCACAGTGTCTGGCACATGTAAGGTGTTCAATAAATTTGGAATGAATTTTGATTTTTTAGTCATACACACTAGCATAGCTCTTCTCATGGTAGAGTGGACAGCAGGACTCCAACTGTCCCACTAACTACTCTGATTATAAGATATTACCAAAAGAATCTGTCTATTTGTGTGCATGGAAATAGCCTTGTCTTAAAGTTCTTAGTGCTATCATCATAAAACCAAATTTTATTTAACGAATGAATGAATTTTAATTGGCCCTTAGAACTATTTCTAAAATGAAAACTCAGAGTAAAAATTAGCTTTAAATAATTATTATACATTTCACCTCAAAGTGGTGTTTATCTATATTAAACTACTACTTAAATATTACACCTGGAATGTAATTCATCATTTCGTCGAAAGTCTGTTTTGCTCGTTTTTGTTTGTCTTGGAGAGAGCGAGGTTCAGTGTTTTCACAGAATACAGCATCTAAAAAGAGAAAAATAAATATTTGCTGGAATTTTCACTTATCTTACACAAAGTATTTATCTCCTCATAGTAGAGAAACTAATAAACCAAATAAAAACAAGACTTCTCACTCTTTTAGATCTGATTGAAATCATTAAGAGTACACAAAACATAAAACAAACATGAGAAAATACAAACCTCTGAGAAGTGTTATAAGTGAGACCAAACGGTGCTCCTGAAATAACTGTTGTAGTTTACAGTGAATATAGTAGTCAGTATACATTTCCAGGGTGTTTTTAAAGAGGATTCGAGTTCCCATTAAGAGATGATGAAGCCAGTCAGGAACTTGGAAAACCACTCGTCCTGAAAGGATCACATGGAATATTTCATTTAAGATATATATATATTTTAACATTTTCCGATATAAAAAACACAAATGGTCAATATTTTATTTGTTAACACTAGTAAACTTCAATATGTCCAAGGCCAATTGTATTGAATTCTTAAAAGAAAGTAATTTCAATTTTTAAAAATATTATAACAGGGCAATACTTAAGAGCATTAATTTGCATCACATAAGAAATATAAATCATGAATGAAAAACAGATTTTAATAGTAACCACATCCGTCTTACCTACGTACATCAGGTAATCATAAACTCCTTCTACAGTCATCATCTCCATAAAATAATTCTTATTTTGCTTTCTTTCTGTATTCTCAGCACGGTTTGCATTATTCTTAAACAGGTCATTGAAAAGCTAAAGTAAAAGTTGAAATAATAAAGAGATAAGACTTTGATTAATGTGAAAAAAACAAGATACAAAGAATTATGAATGAGGGAATTCAACTAAATCTTAACCCTACTTACCCTTAAACTATGTAAAAAGTATCTATTCTCAATAATAATAAAATAGCAGATATTAAGGAACTAAAAAAAGTTAGACAGAAAAGATCAATAATGCCAAAGGACAAAACCTTTGGCAAGACTGATGAAAAAAGATAAGAAAAAGAAGACACAAACAAAAGGGGACATAACTCATGATGTCAGAGAAAATAAAAAGAATATTATTGACAACTTTAGGCCAAAAGATTTTCAACTTTAGATAAAATGAAAAATTCGCTAAAAAATATAACCTATCAAAAATTAATTCATAAAATAATAAACCTAGAGATTATAATCATTAACAAAATTAAATCTAGTTGTAAAAAAAATGTTCCTACAAACAAAACTCAAGGTCTAGATGACTTTACCAACAAATTCTATCAATTATTTAAAAAACTAATAATTCTAATAACTCTACCAGCTAAAAGAAAAAGGTTAATCTAACTCAATACCAAAACCTGACAAGGATAGGATAAACAAAAATGTAAACTTCCTAAACCCCATAAAGGATATCTATGAAAAATGTACTATTTCATGGTGAAACACTGAAATCACTTCCTTTATATAGCAGATCCTAGCCATAATTGAAATAAAACTGCCATCATTTGCAGATAAGTCTGTAAATCTAAAAGCATTAATAAATATATTACTAAACTTAATACAAGTCTTGCAAAATTACTGAATTAAAAATCAATTCACAAAAATCAACTCTATTTCTGTTTACCAACAATAAAGTTATAGTAACAACAAAAATGAAGGTGTTTTGGGAGAGAAGATGGTCCCGAGGCTGGGCCCTACTCTGATACTAAACTGAGCTACTTACAGATAGGGAATATATATTCCCAGTGCCTAACACTCAATAGTAAGCACACAATAAAATATTTGTTTAATGAATAGATAAGATACTTTATAAACTATTAACATTAGTAATACCATCAAATAAACATAAATACATTCTAGCAAGTAACTTCTTGATTATTGGAAGTTGGTGATTTATAACCTCAGAAAACCACTTTTAAAAAAATCCCCCAGCCCTGGCTGGTTTTCTCAGTGGTTAGAGCATCAGCTCTTGGACCAAAGAGTCATGGGTTCAATTCCCTGTCAAGGGCACGTACCTCAGTTGCAGGTTCATTCCCCAGCCCCAGTAGAGGTGTGTGTGTGAGGCAACCAGTAGATGTGTCTCTCTCACAGCGATGTTTCTCTCTCCTCTCTCCTCTCTCTCTCTCTCTCTCTCTCTCTCTCTCTCTCTCTCTCCCCTCCCTACCCTACCTCCCTTCCACACTCTCTCTAAAAGTCAATGGAAAAAATATCCTCGGATGAGTATAAAAAAAAATCCTCCAAATATAGTAATGGTAGAAGTCTGCAAATAAAGAAATATTTAACCTGTTAAAGAAGTAACCAAGCAACTATTCATAATACCCTCCTTACACTGTATAACTGATCTCCATATGAAAAAATTAAAAGTCCTATCCATTTCATTAACACAGGATTCTCCCTATAATAGAAAAGTCATCTTAAGTAAGACAACTTCAGACTTATGGCTCTTTAAGGTAATGTTCATACCTTCTTGTTGTTTTCTGAAGTAGGGCTGAGAATGGTCAGTTCTGGTTTACATGGCTTAGGCTTTGGAGATTCACAGGAATTAATGAAATTCATGATGAAAGGTTCCAAATGCTGACCTTTCTGTGGTAAGACAGAGATCGCAGTATGAAAATCAAAAATTAAGATTATGATTTTCAATATCACACAGCCCATTAAGATGTATTAATATTTAAATATGCTTTTAACTATATTATAGAATACACATAAATTAGTTATTTACCTCTTTCATTAGTTTTCCAGGAACAGATTTTATAATTTTCCCTGCAATTAAAAGTAAAATATTAATTTTATGAAGGGATAATATACATTGTAATTGTTTATATGAATACTTCACTAGGTAATTTTAAATACTCACCTGCCAAGTAAAAAGTAAAATAGTAAGAAATATGTATAATTGCCCACTTCACACTTAACAGAAATCTACAATAACTATGGTATACTTAACTATTTATAGATACAACATTTGGAATTTATTGTAAAATAATCCAATTGGGGTTGGGGGTGGAGAAAGAGACAGAACAAGCAAAGTGTCGATAACTGTTGAAATAAAGTAGAGAGTTCATTGAAATTTCTCTACTTTTGTGTATATATTAAATTTTCCATAAAAAAAGGTTTTCAGCCCTAACCGGTTTGGCTCAGTAGATAGAGCGTCGGCCTGCGGACTGAAGGGTCCCAGGTTCGATTCCAGTCCAGGCATGTACCTTGGTTGCGGGCACATCCCCAGTCAGGGGTGTGCAGGAGGCAGCTGATCGATGTTACTCTCTCATCAATGTTTCTAGCTCTCTATCTCTCTCCCTTCCTCTCTGTAAAAAAAAATCAATAAAATATATTTTTTAAAATGTTTTTCAAAAGATTTTAAACAATGGTGAATATATAAAGGTATATAAAAGTATACAAAAGTTCGTCAAAAGAAAAAAGTTTTAAAATTGCTACATTTAAATTGGCTATTTGAGTAGCCTATATTCAACATTTTCAATTAAGTACATTCTAATCCTGTTTAACCAAAATTTCTTCTTGATTTTTAGCTCTAGGTTCCCTTGTTATAAAATATCAAATTTCTTAAGTTTTTCTCAAGCATTTAGAAATGACTGTAAAAATAAGTCAAAGTTGATAAATAGCACTTAAATTTCTTTCAGTTCAATTTAGAAAAAAGTAGACTTATGGCAATAGGGAGAGTGATAATAATAGAAATTAAAAATTGAAATTGTTTTATGACATGCAAACCACCCAACCATCCCATCAGGCTATTTCTCTTTGGTACCCCCATAAGCCACTCCTCCCTCTTAGAATTTCCAAATGTCATTAAATTATAGGGCTTCATTCTATGCTTTTCTCTCTAGTACATGCTCTTCTTGAGCCAAATGATTTGCTCAATCTTATTTCAAATAACATTCAAATCTACTCCTTGCCTATCTCTTGGCCTCTCCTGCCTGATAAAACATCAATTAAATTCTATAAACTCAGCAAGTTCAGAACTGCTCTTAATTTATTCCCTGTATCAGCAAGTAACAGCATTCATCCAGTTGTTTAAATAGAAACCTGGTTTCGCTTTGAATATTTCTTCTCCTTCAGTCAAACCTTCAGTAACCAGGTCTATCCAATTCTATCCCCTCTACTATTTCCCCTGATAAGAAGAAACCTCAAACACACACACATACTAAATATGTTGGCTCAACTAAATATATTCATTTGGAGAGATAGAAATACAGATAAAAGCTAAATGCCTACTTGTAATATTTAATTCCTTTAGGTCTATATAGACTTAAGATTGCATTATGTAAAATATATTGAGAAATACTTCTTTTCTTCCATTAGTATCTTTAACAATTTTATTTAAACTTTTCCAGATTATATTAGCTTGGTTTATATTTAACTTTATATAAAAGAAATCATGCTATATATATTATTTTGTGCCTTGCTTCTTTAATTCAATATGTTTTTAAGATTATCGACACTGCTGCAAGCTACATGCTATAGGTATTCATTGCTATAGGTATTCCTTTTATGAATCTACCATAATTTATCTGTCCATTCTATTGCTGATGAACATTTGTATTACTTCCATTTTGGGCTATTATAAACAATGCTACTATGAACATTCTTAAATATGAATATACTAGAGGCCAGGTGCACAGATAGGGTCCCTAGGCCTGGCTGGCGATCAGGGCCGATCAGGGCCTTTTGGCTGCCGGTTGGGGCCTTCCTTCATTCCGCGCTGCACCCTGGTGGTCAGCACACATCATAGCAAGCAATCACAGGGACAATTTGCATATTAGGCTTTTATATATATAACTAGAGGCCCGGTGCACAAAAATTTGTGCACTCAGGGGGGAAGGGGGGGTCCCTCAGCCCGGCCTGTGCCCTCTCGCAGTCTAGGACCCCTCGGGAGATAACGACCTGCTGGCTTAGGCCTGCTCCTGGGTGGCAGAGGGCAGGCCCAATCCCTAGGTGCAGCCCCTGGTCGGGCTCAGAGCAGGGCTGATTGGGGAGTTGGGGCGCCGCCCCCTGTCATGCACAGAGCAGGGCGGATTGGGAGGTTGTGATGCCACCCTCAGTCACGCTCAGGGTAGGGCTGATTGGGGGGTTGGGGCACCACCCCCTATCACACTCAAGGCAGGGTCAATGGGGAGGTTGCGGAGCCACCCCCTGTGATGCACAGAGCAGGGCCAATCAGGGGGTTGGGGCGCTGCCCCCTGTCACTCACAGAGCAGGGCCAATCAGGGGGTTGGGGCACTGCCCCCCCCCCCGTCACGCACAGAGCAGGGCCCATCAGGGGGTTGGGGAGCTCCCCCCTGTCACGCACAGAGTAGGGCTGATAGGGGAGTTAGGGCACCGCCCCCTGTCACACACACAGCAGGGCGGATCAGGGGGTTGGGGTGCCGCCCTCTATCACCCACAGAGCAGGGCCGATCAGGGGGTTGGGGCGCCGCCACTGTCACACTCAGGGCAGGGCCGATGGGGAGGTTATGGCTCTACCCCGTCACACACAGAGCAGGGCCCGTGGGGGGGGGGGGTGTTGGGGCACCTCACCCTGTCACACACAGAGCAGGGCCGATCAGGGGGTTGGGATGCCACACCCTGTCACACACAGAGCCACAGGGTGATCAGGGGGTTTGGGCGCTGCACCCTGTCATGCTGATCTGGTGCCAGGAGGCCTTGTGGCTCCGCTGATCCTGGTGCTGGGAGGCATATTACCCTTTTACTATATAGGATAGAGGCCTGGGGGCCGGCTGGTTTGCCCTGAAGGGTGTCCTGGATCAGGGTGGGGGTCCCCACTGGGGTGCCTGGCCAGCCTGGATGAGGGGATGATGGCTGTTTGCAGCTGGTCACACACCCTTCAGGGTGGGGGTCCCCACTGGGGTGCCTGGCCAGACTGGGTGAGGGGCTGAGGGCTGCTTTCAGGCTGACTGAAGCTCTCAACCGCTCCTTTTTTTCTTTTTTTTTTTCTTCTGGGCCAGCTTTAGCTCTGGCTCTAGCTCTGAGGCTTCCGCTGCTGGTTTGTTTGCCGTTCAATGTATAACTTCAGCTCTGAGATCCCGGCTCCTATATTTGTTAGAATGTTTCAAACTGCCAGCTCAGAGGCCGGCAAGGCCGGCAAGGAACGTTGGAATCTGCAGTTCCTGGAGGAAGCAAGCCTCACGTTCGCTTCCAGCTGCCTGGCTGCCGGCCGCCATCTTGGCTGACAGTTAATTTGCATAAGGATATGCTGATTAGCCAATGGGAAGGGTAGCGGTCGTACGCCAATTACCATTTTTCTCTTTTATTAGTGTAGATATGTAGATGAGTATATATCACAGAGAGGAACTGCTGGGTCATTTAGTTTTATCATTTAACTTTTTTCAAGTGGTTTCCAATTTATATTCCTACTAACAGTGTATAAGAAGTCCTTCATTACATAAACCCTTTTTCTAAATTAATCTGAAAATGCTGATTATTTTACGTTTATCCTCTTATATATGATTCTCTACTTCAACTTACCAAGATTTACATCTGGTAGTATCTTATCAAGAAATTGTGTTTCTCCACCATTGGGGGAGAGGAAATCTGCCAGAAGTTGACTATTGCTCAGCTCTGGATGCTGCAGAAGTTTCTTGAATGAACAAAATAAGAAAAAAGTTTAAATATCTAGAAGGATAATCAAAACTATTTTAAACCAAGAAAGCAATTTTAAATCCTCAAAAGCTATTTCATATTCAGAATAATAATAAAACTAGAGCCCGGCTGGCATGGCTCGGTGGTTCAGCATCAACCTATGAACCAGGAAGTCACAGGTTCGATTCCCAGTCAGGGCACATGCCTGGGTTGGCAGGCTCAATCCCCAGTAGGGGGGTGTGCAGGAGGTGGCCAATCCATGATTCTCTCTCATCATGGATATTTCTATCTCTTCCTCTCCCTTCCTCTCTGAAATCAATAAAAATATATTTAAAATAATAGTAAAACTATATTTATAGAAAGAACAGTATCATATAGCAGATAAGCCCTCAACCTACAGTCAGACATGAATGGGTTTTAATTCTGATTCTTCTATGTGTTAACTTGGTGCCCCTAGAAAAGTTCCTAAATTGCCTAAGAGTCAGTTACTGCATGCATAAAATGAAAAATAACACTACCTACTTTATAATGTTGTTATATAAAGCATTTAGAACCTACCTGATACACAGGAAGGAAAATTAAACATTAGCTAATATTATTTCTCAGTTTTTCAACTATAACACAATTATTACAATATCATACAACTATCTTGATAATTAAAAGAAGTTGGCATAAAGAAGTTAGCAAAAACTAAATGTAGAAATGTGAAATAACTTGGAAAATCTGTTGTCTAGTCTTCTTGTAACACTATATTCTTACAAGACATACTGACTTGTAAGAATATAGCCAAAACTTTAAAGCCAAAACTAACCCAATCTTGCCTAATATTCAGTTTTGTAACTACAAAAGAGTCACAAAACTTAATGAGCACAAATCTACAGGGTCAGGCAAAAGTAGGTGTATAGTTGTAAGTACACAAAACAGTTTATTCTTGTATTATTATTTATTAATTATTGTATCATTTTCCATAGAACTGTAAACCTACTCTTACCCCACCTTGTATTAGATAAAGTACCAATAATGTAACTTTTAATTCCGTATTACCAGAAAATATTTCTTCTAGAATGAGGTACTCTAGAGTTCTTAGAAAGAAGTAATTGGTTCAATAATGAGTTAATGATATCAGTAAAGACACAGGTTAACACTACTATGTGTTGTGTTCAGATACCCTTGTAGTAAATAGTTAATTCATATTTCAATTGTTATACCACCAAAAGAATTATATAAAAAATGCTTTCTGAGTTAAAGTATTCAACAGTTCAAATACAGAAAATAAAATTTAAATACCTCTTTATACTGTTGAATATTTTTATTTTATCAAGTAATTATTTTTGGCTATAAGGTAACCAAATTTAACTGAGTTAACACTTAATAAAAACTACAAAATTGCATGTCCAAATAAGAAAGCTGTTTTAAAAAAAATAAAACAGAAATATCCACTCTGGTATTATGCACTTGATTAAAGAAAGATGGTTATTAATTTTAGAGAAGTCT
The DNA here is from genome assembly GCF_000147115.1 of Myotis lucifugus. Lineage (NCBI taxonomy): Eukaryota > Metazoa > Chordata > Mammalia > Chiroptera > Vespertilionidae > Myotis > Myotis lucifugus. The sequence continues at coordinate 1,081,172 of NW_005871200.1, forward strand.
CAAGCAAGTAACTTTTAAGCTGAATGTACCAATAATGAAAAAAAATATACCAATTGCATTGTTTACATAACACAATGATCACACACTGAGAAAAATAGAATTCACTTCCAAGTGGTAAATAGTAGAGTCAAGATATCCCAAGAAACTGGAAAAACACCTTCAAATTTAAAAAGGAAAAGAATTAAGGAATAAACAGGAGGGAAGATTCTGAAGTTCAGAAAGTGCTGAACAAAAATCAAAGAATAAGACAAAAATAACAAAAACTATTTTGTATTCTTAGAATGTATTTAATCTTTTACACCAAAGTTTTTGCTTCTTTACTTTAACTTCCAACACCAAAACTAAGCCTAACATAAGACTTTCTTTCCTTTAGGAAAATATCTGGTATTTCATTAGTTATAAATTTTTTCAAAATATACTCTTGACAATAATTCATCTTCACATAAAAAATTTAAATAAAAGAATTTTATAAATCGACATTGATGAGTATTTGTAAAGCAAAGCATATATATACAAGAGAAAAAAAGACAAATCAGAGAATGCTATAATTAGCAGGCAATGTTCTAAATTAAGTTGGTGCTATACCTGTAAATATTCTTGAAATTCTTCTCTCTTTGACTTTAAGAACTCATAATTTTTGGGACCAATGATTCTCTTGGAAGGAAGCTGGGCATCAGGAAATGTGCCTGAAATATGAATAAATATGAATAAATTTATTTCATTAATAAATATGAAAGTTATTACTATATTCTGCTACTGCTTTAAAAACCTAATTTATAATATACTACAACAAATTAATATCCACAATGCTGCCTTGTAGAGATGTGTCATTATCCTTTAAAAGGCAAAACCAGAGAGCATAGAAATTCAAACCAAAGAACTTGAGTCTACTGATATCCAAAATATCACCACTCTTTTACCAACACAGATATATTTAACCTTCTATATTAGTTTTTTTTTAAAAGATTCAAAAAATTATCATGAGATTATTTTGAAATCAGTGGAATTTTACTAGACAAAATCTTACTAAAGAAATACCTTTTCTCTCATGGGAAAAAAATTATATTGCCAATGCCATATAAGGTTAAAAACAAAATTTAAAAACCATGGATGTACTTCCTCAGACAGGGCTGACTTTGGAAATTTTAGTACCAAAAGGGAAAAATATTGCTGGGAATCCAACTTTGATTAATCTGGGATTTTAAAGTATGAGGATAAATAATCTTCTCTCAACTCTAAACCAAAGGAAAAGTTCTCAGAGAAAGAACAAGACAAGGACAGCATTGCATGAGATTGGCAGAGACAAAGAGAAAATAATTTAAAGATAAATACAACATCAAAATGTAGGCAAAAAGTATGGAGTGGAACCCTGCATTTTTTTTTAGCTTCCTATAATCTCTTTATCATGGGATTTGCTCTTATAATAGGGTAAAGAAGGTTCCCTGCCCTTCTCAATTTAGAACCAACCTGATTTTGGATCAGGGGACATTACACAGAGTTTTTCTAAAATAAAAGAATTCAGAATACATAAATCAAACCCACCAACCTGCATACAAAATGATTGGAAATACTTCATAATTATATCCCTGCTATTAACTAATATAAGTGGGTAGATAGGAGAGACTGGGAGGGGAGAACAAAAAAGGAAAAATGCTCCCCTTTTCTGGTTGATCTATTCTCAAAAGAAGCATTCATCTACAAGTTTGGTTTCCATGTCTAAATATAAAAGCTAAATTAAGACATTTGCCAGATATTTGGCCCTGGCTGGGTGGTTCAGTTGGTTGGAGCATCATCCTTTACACCAAAAAACATTTGCCATGATGCACAGTAAACATGTCTACCAAGAAAGGTAATGGTAAAATAAGAACAACTCTGAAATGCCTGGTTTAAATTATCCACACATCAAGTTAAACAAAAATCAAATTGGAAAGAGAACCTTTTCTAAGACATAATTTAAAAACAGCTATATTTCACATTTTAATATTATTATTTGAAAAGCAATTTATGTGCACTGTAAAAATTTGTAAAATAGCTGTAGCTGGTTTGGCTCAATGGATAGCCCATGGACTGAAGGGTTCTGGGTTTAATTCTGGTCAAGAGCACGTATCTTGGTTGCAGGCTCAATCCCTGGCCCTTGCGTGCAGGAGGCAACCAATTGATGAGTCTCTCTCACATCGATGTTTCTCTCCCTCTATCTCCCCCACTCCCTTCCATTCTCTCTAAATATCAATGGAAAAATATCCTCAGGTGAGGATTAACAAAAAAATAACATAACAACAACAAATTAATAAAATATAAACAAGCAGAACTAAGATAAAAACAGGATGCCCTATTATCAAATGTACATAGGTGTCACTGTTACATTTCCTTGTTACTATTACTTAAAATTAAAAAATTAATCTGGCTCAACAACTTCCAAGAAAGCTAAGGCTGAAATGTAATGTTTTATACAAAAAGGACAACATACCATGAAATTCTGTTAGTTTTGATTCAAGTACATAGAATTCAAGATATCTTCTATAGACAGACCAATGTTCAGGCTCATGCCCAACTGTAAATTGAATGAACATACCCTGAGTAATAAATCATTTTATAAACCATTATTATTAATAGAATGCAGTATTTAAAACGTTAAGTAAAAAAATAAAATAAAATAAAAAAATAAATAAATAAATAAAACGTTAAGTATACAGAGCTGGAAATTATTCCAGTCTTAATAATTTATTATTTCTTGTTATCACTCTATTAATGTATTTTATCCCATATTTTAATTTTAAATTATTTAGAAAACTTTGATAATTTCACCTATTTATGAAGTTATCTCAATAATAAATATATTTTCTGCAACAGAATCATAGAGCTGACAGCAACTTCAAAAAATTATTCAGCCCTGACTGGTTTGGCTCAGTGGGTAGAGCGTTGGCCCACGGACTGGGGGGTTCCGGGTTCAATTCCGGTCAGGGGCGTGTGCCTTGGTTGCGGGCATATCTCCGGTGGGGTTGTGCAGAGGCGGCTAATCGATGCTTCTCTCTCATCAATGTTTCTAACTCTCTCTCTCTCTCTCCCTCTCCCTTCCTCTCTGTAAAAAACCAATAAAATATATTTTTTTAAAATTATTCAATTATGATTATTTTTTAAATTTCACAAAAATGATGTATTTCATAAAAAATTTATAGTCAATTTTGGGTATCACAAATATTTACTAATTATACAGTACTAGAGGCCAGGAGCACGAAATTCATGCACTCAGGAGGGGTCCCTCAGCCCGGATTGTGAGAGGGCCAGGCCGAGGGACCCCAGTGGTGCATGATCAGGGCTTGGGAGGGACATGGGAAGTTGGCCAGCCAGGAGGGACCGCGGGAGGGCTCCAGGGTGTGTCCGGCCCATCTCGCTCAGTCCCAATTGGCCAGACCCAGCAGCAAGCTAATTTACCCGTCAGAGCATCTGCCACCTGGTGGTCAGTGCACGCCATAGCAAGCGGTTGAGTGGCCTTAGCATATCATTAACATATTACGTTTTGATTGATTGAATGGCCGACCGGATGACCAGACACTTAGCATATTAGGCTTTTAGTATATAGGAGAGAACAGCACTATCCTATATAATAAAGAGGTAATATGCAAATTGACCATCACGCCCTCACAATCTGGCTGCCTACGACCAGGCCAGCAGGGGGGTTAGTGAGGGATGACCAAACAAC